>NC_069117.1:37543326-37755826 GCF_025612915.1 Magallana angulata | reverse complement strand
GCAAGTTGCAGTGATTAGAATTCTTTGTTTTGTCAACAAAGCCCGAGTCCTGTTATTGTTAACATATGTGTTGTATTGGTATAAGTTTCAATATAATGTTGCTTTTTGTTGTTGATAAAATTATTTATGAACACATTGAATCAGTGTACCTTGTTTGCCACAAGTTATTTTGTTTAAGAAATGGCAATTTCTTTACATTGCCTTATTTGTAAACAAATATAAGACTCGATCGAGCTTTGTTTACATAACAACGACTTCTTTCCTCTGAATCTTACTTGTAACTTGACTTCAAACATTCAAATTTGGCGAATCATTAAAAATTCATAAGTAAATCATTTTAGACCCCCAAAAAAATAATGCAATTTTCATCTCAAATCGTGTCTAGTTCCCTTTAAAAGTAAGAGATAGAGTCTAATATTTTCAGGTTTCCGGCCAGTATCAGGCTGTATAGAAATTGATATGGGTCATTGAGAACGAGACTTTATCAGAACCAAACTTAATGAAAGTTCAGAACGAAACCTTATCGAAATCAAACTTAAATAAAACTCCGGGATGTCTTGATTCTTTGTGAAAGGTTTTCTTTTTTGATTAATGAAAAATACTGTGCATTATTTACCTCTACTTTAATTCTCTATCAGGAAAGACTTAAGGGTCCTTATGACCACATAAGATGATGCTTGTGCTAAAGATAAGCAGGTAAAATGTTGCTGATTACTCTTAAAAGAATAAAGTGTCCATTTTAATTGACTGAAATACATCATAATTGTTGCAGATTTATAACTGGTTACAACTGGAAGTGAGTTCCATGCTATAAGCTTGATTGTTCATCCTTTTCAAATTGCAACATGCCGTAAAAAGTACATGTATGCGCCATTAGGTGGAATATGGAAATCAAATTAATCATAATCATGTTAATCAGTATTTGATACACTTACAGTTGAATTAAAGGTCAGAAGTTGTTTTTCTTATCCCTTTTGCCCAAAGTAAGTAAGTATATAAATTTGGTATTTTTTCCTTTCCTCCCAAATGGAAATTCATATTAAATACAACAAATATATACACGAAGTACATACCTGATCTGCACTTCTGTCCAACGGATTTTGATTTCTGTATGAGTTATTGTGAAAATTCATCAAATAATATTTTTTTCTTCAAAAAGTGACCACCGGGTTTGTTCAAGGGATTGTATCAAAGTTATTTTCATTGTCTCACCATCCCAAAATTTGGCATATTACGGTATAAATGTACATGTATTTTGGTGTAGAAGAATTAATTTGTAAAGAAATAAAACTGTTAAGATTGTGAAGAGTTTCTTTTAATGCTATGTCCACTGTTCTTAGTAAAATGGCCTACTCGATAACGCGAGCTAGTCATACTTTATTTTTGTTTTTAAAACTACTGGAAAACGACCGAACTGTCGATGATGAAGTAGGCACTATATAAGCATTTTACATAATTTATACCTTTAAAGAATAGTCGGTAATACATTAACATTATTGTTACTGTTAATTTTTGTTATTAGAAACACAATACTGAAGAATTTTCATAACATCGCTCAAATGACTTTACCAAAATAATTGCACAAAATTAATAATAAAAAATGAAGGAAAATGCTCAATTTGATACATCAAACCGCTTTTAATGAAAACAAAGTAAAAAAAAGTTCCAGTTCATATAATCCTCAAAAAACAATCGACTTTAAAGAAATTTAAAATTTCTTGCTTGAACAATAATTTTAAATTTCTTCACTATTCTTTTTTGAGAATTTAACCATGCAATTGCAAAGCTATGAAAATTCGCCCTCTCACATACAATGTAAAGAGTGTCTGTGATGTATTAAAAATACCAGCTCTCTATCCTTGCTGGCGGATTGTAATTGGTTCTTTACTAAAAACCGATTGCCAATTATAATAATAAATTGAATGGAGATTACACTAATAATAAAAGCAGAAAAAGAAAGATAAAACTATTCATTTTTCAACGAGTCAGTTATACAATACGAAGCGTACATGCATGTGTCATGTTTTAAATTTTGTATTTACACCCATATCGTAAATTCAAAATTAACAACATAGCACATGGTCACTTTGCAAAACAGGACATTAACTTGATTCATGTATAAAAATCATTGATTCGTGATTTATATATAGTTTAATTAAAGAAATAATTTTTTTAATTAACAATTTCGTTTTCTTTTGATATATTCTAAATTTTGATTTTTAAAATGCTTTCCACCTAATTTTTATTATGCTGCAACTTTAGATATTGAATGCAAAGATCGCTTTTCATAGCCAATTAAAACTGTTAATAAGATATTTGAAAGAAAACCGGAGTATGGAATATTTTATTTCATAGTACTGAATCTTTAATAAGTAAAATTATATGTACAAGCTGTTTCTTATCGTGTGCTATTATGAGTCAATTTAATTCTCTGAGATACAGTCGCGAGCCCTGCATGCTTCCTGGTGGGGCCAATCGGAACCACTTTGGCAAATCGGAGTTTACTCCAATACACTGAGTGTGAAAAGCTTAATTTAATATAAACAATTATAAACATGCATGTAACCGCACTCAGATTCAATATAAAATATTCAACGCAGAAACTCAGTATAATTTTTAAACAACGGTCTTCGTTCATGGAATAAGGAATCATTCTTTGAGTATTATGATGTGATCAAATAGGGTCAAGTGAGATCAAATCCAATTAATCGCCCGAAGATTTAATCACGCTCTACTGTATTTGATCACCTCATAATATTCAAAGAATGAATTCCAATTACTTATATTTACATAAATTTCAGCAATGGTACGATTAAATATTAAATTTGCCACTGATGAACTGTATTGGACAATACATTACAAAATCGATTCGTAGTGCTATTACTTACAAATTAAAGGTATTGGATAATGTAATTATTATCTTATAAATTATGTTATCCATTTATTCATCATCATCACCGACAGCTTTTTACTGAAATATATAGAGTTATACTTGTTTTTTCTTGTGTATATGAATGACACATACCGTATAGAGATCTACATGTACGCCACTGCGCATGAGCGCTTGACCTTTTATACGTGTTGCGTTTTTTGTATGTATTAACTTCATTATTTTTGTCTTTATCCGATATACCTTATTTTTTTTATCTTATTCAAAAATTCCATTGTACACCGCAAAGTTCTTAATATCTCATTCTGTCGTCCAATTCAGTATTTATATTCTAAAAATAGATTCAAACGGCCGATTTTGGCGGGATTATTGAAAGCGGTTTGGGAGGGGGTAATGGATTCCGTCGAAATTTGGCACTCGTTATACCTATGAATTATCTTTTGAAGCGCAATTTATCCCTTTCTCGTAAATAGCAAAAATGTTACACGTATCTCTTCATATAAGCTTATCTAAAAAATGAAGTAATGAAATGAAGGGGGATAATAAAAAATGAAAATAAGCAATACCAATACGCAATCTATACATACAAAAACCCTTTATGACAAGTGATTAAAAAATAACTTTAACCAAAGTTGCATCTTTGATCCATGAATTTAATAGTTTTGTTCACTGTCATTTCTATAGATATATTCCTTCAAATTCTACATATTACGTACCTATACACAATACACATTTATAGAGTGCAAATACTTTTATTAACACCAGTTTTTAGTCTATAGTGAAAATTATTTTTAATTCATTCGTCAGTAACAACAGTAGTGGGAACAAATAATATTAGAAAGAACATCATGGACAAAATTATACCTAAACGCAACTTCTTCGGTTTTTCCGATACAGTTCGAAAAACAGTTTCCGATGCAATTGATTCATATCGGACAATGATAGGTTACCACGTAACAGCATTGATATTAGCTGTACATTCAGTTTAAATGTACCCCTTACTAAAGTCAGACTGTTGCATGACGGGTATCAGAAAACATGGCGCAAAAAAAGGCTCGTTACAATGCGTTATATTTCTCTCCTTTACAAAGAAAAACACATTTATTAGACTGAGCCATTTTATCAAGAACTTGGCTTTCGGTAGTTGTGTTGAACAGAAATTTGACTAAGCCATGGCTCTCTGAAATCAACAAGATTTGTCTGGCTTTAGAGCTCAGACTACGCAATCGGTGCATATTTCGCTTGAAACCGCGTCATTTTAAACTTGTTTTGACGAAAGAAATAGATAGCTACGTCCTACTGAAAGTCCAAGGTCTTGTTAAAATCGTTCTATATCTTTCAGCATGACAGCATTATATTAAGTATTGATATTTTGTAAAGATGAAAGTTTGCAGCAGAAACATATATATTCTCTACATACAGTTATATTTTCATCTTAAATTAAACAACCAAAAAAATTAAATTTCTGATCATTTAATTGAAATTTATAAGTTTGCGTATGATGAATAAGAATATATATTTACTTTCAATTGTTTTATTCAATATTTTGCATCGTTTCTTTTATTAAAGATACTGTAGACGTACTTTTGTCCGCGTGGTATTAATTTACGCTATGAACGCGGGCACAACTTTTCCGCGGAATTTTTTCCCAGTGTACTGAAAGTGCATTTTGAAATTGCATTACATGAATAAGGATAATCGGAAGTTACTACATTATAGAACACTTGCATATACTTGTACCCAATGTATATCGTTTTTATCTATGCAAACTGTCAAACAAATTTGTATTGAGAATTCACATAATAAATAATTTAATCTCTTAAAGATTTGATTTTCTGTCAATTTAATTGCATTAAATTTAAACTTCTCCAAGCTTGAGATAACGGCACGTGTCAGATGACAAATAGCCCCAAGCGGGTCTGTCTTTCAATGACCAAATTAACTACACGCTAAGACCCGTGTTTTTACTGCAATTTTTAGATCCCTTTGTGCTCTGATTTTTAATTGATTAAACTGATCAACTCATAATTTAAACGACATGTGAACCCATAAATTGACAGTAAATAAAGATTAAATGGTGTTTCAGACGATTTAAGCCAGCGTCGTAACATCTTGACTTGACGACTAACTAATGACTACCGACCAGTGCACAACCGATAATTACTGCTCACTGTGAACAGTTCTTACAATTTAAGTCCAAAGTTAAACAAATTCTAGGTAATGATCGAAAATCGCTCAGAACTATATTTAATAATAATTATTAAAATGATTTTTTTTTCGATTAAATTGATATTGTGATTCCGTGGAATTATGATCCGTGGAAAAAAATACGTCTACAGTATTTACATTAATTTTTCCGGTGTCTACATGTCTTTGATAACACTGGACGAATCAAATGTAACGTATAAGTCGCACAGTTCAATAGTTTCATCAATGACATACTACTGGGGCGCAAACGGGGTTTTCATAATCATAAGAAATAAAATTAACGCAGAATGTCAAAATTTAAATATATGAGTACTGTTTTGGTGCCGTTTCCAATGTTGATGCTATAACAACGAAGAGGAATTTTTAGGTTTTGTCTCCTCTAAGTTTGAAATAAGTTTATTTTTCTTTACTACGCTCACTGTTGGATAAGTTTCACATGAAAAAATCACATGCCAATTTTGGGGAAAAGTGCAACAAGCAAAAATATTCGGATTTTATTTAAAGTGACATGGTGACTCAAAAAAGATGTTTTACTTTTTGATTATGACAACGGAAATTTAAAAAATCAAACTAAATTTTATCATACTTGAGGTTTCACGCATCAATATTCATCATCTATGAGTTTACAAGGCATTAAAACTCATCCGGAAAAACAAACCGTGTTGTTTTGGATATTGATTTTAGTGTCACGTGATTTGAAAGAAAGAAGGTATTCGATGTCTGTGGTAAGAAATATGCATTTATAGTGAGTACACCTTAATAAATGTACAATTCTTGATGACAAATTCTTGATGACATCAGGTTTCAATGAGAGGTTTCTGGCTCATGATGTATGCCACGCTGCATTATTTACATTCCCCTGCACTTGCGTGGCAATAAAGCGGAAGGGAAACTCAATATTTTGGTGTTGACCAACGATTAATGCTATTTTTCTTTTTTTTTCAATTTGATTTATTTGTTTTTGAAGACCGTTTTTTTTCAAAAGTTCATCTTTTCGTTTGATATATAAAAAATACAGAAATCGTGTAAAACTTCGAAATTTGCAAAATCATGGGTTTGTGCGGAATCGTTCTTGATGTAATATGAGGTGATTTTGTTCATGTGGTGATCAAATCTGATAAAGTCTGGGGGGCTTTGTGATAGATTTGATCACGAACCGTCCATAACTATTACCTTTTTCTGTTTGAACATAATTTATTGCATAAACATATACAAATGGTTCGAACACAAGTTCTAAGAATTTACGATGTTCTTACCAAGTATGACGATTAACAATTCATCTCCCCACAAAAGTAAATTAAAATTCTGTGCGTGATGGGTTTTCAAACATGCTCGAATGGGTTTCGGGTCACGTGATCAGGTAATATAAATAGTAGGACCATGCGGTGGGGTGGCATTCTACGCTCTTTCGCTAGTTGCGATTTAAGGTACACTGGCAGATGATATGGAAAGTGTTAATTTTGGGCTGACAGATGGTTGTTTAATATGTGTTTTTTGTGTAAAATAAAATAAACGCTAGCGAGCAGCGTACCTATGTAATATCTGTTTTCTTTTTATTCATTTAGCACTTTATTGTTATATATTCGGACGAACGTAGTGAGGGAGAATATAATGACAATTAATAATGTTAATAAATGTTAACTACCACCTCATGATATGTAAAGAATTATTCCGTTTATATATATATATATATATATATATATATATATATATATATATATATATATATATATATATATATATATATATATATATATATATATATATATATATTTACTAGTATTTTTTAAAAATAGTTTTCAGCAATTGTACGATTACATCGATCTAATTATATAATATAATTTTTATATTATTTTCATTTCGTATTATTGTGTAAACCACCCTTGTACTCAAACATGCACCCTCACTGATGAAATATGTTTGACTATATGTTATAAAATTTGATTCGTAGTGTTATCACAGACAAAGACAATGGAAAATGTAAATATCCACAAATATTTGCCTACTAACTACATCCTCCTACTACTCTATAAGCATTATATGTGCACATCAACGAATTACGTTCATAATGACATAAATGCAATTATCCAGCTATTACATGTATTATACTATAAATCTTAAAAAAAAGATTTTTTTACATTATGTCATTATGCTGCGTACTCCAGCTCGAGAATTTTCAGATTATCATTAATATTCTTTCCAGCTTTGCAGAACCAAAAATTCAACTTTGATCATCCGCGCACACCATTTATAGTTGTACAAAAATATATATTCAAAAACATACTTCAAAGACGAAAGACAGTGTGATTGATTTCAAGTATCTACATAATTTGTTATAGAATATAGCTTTTTCTGAAACCTTGATTTTTTTTTTCTTATTTCTGACAATGAAATTAAATGAAATTTGTCAGCTATTTGCGATATTTGACTTATTGTATATACCCGACTAGCAGGCAGTTTCTATTGGCTTGTGTCGATATGACATAATTATATGATATGACATATATGATATAAAACGTCATGAGTTGTTTTATAAGTTATTGAAAGGAAACAAATCAAACTTGCGAAAATAGGGCAAGAAAAGATGAAGTCCAAGACCATTTCTCAGATATAGAGACCAATGTCCTGTTTAAAATGATAAATGAGAAAATACAAATGTAGATACCTTTACATTATGCAAATCGCGAATTTACAGAAAATTTCGACAGATCACACACCAATTATATAAGCGTACAAGTATAAGTTAAATCATAACAAAGAAAGTAAACGCACACATGAATATATTTAATATGGATCGAATGCTACATATAATTTAATCATAATATATGATACTTTCCCGGTTTTACAGTCTGGATACCCCTACCTCCTCCCTCTTTTATATGGGCCATGATGCATGTGATTTGAGTTGTATATATAACTTTTAAACATAAATTTTGAGTTTCCATGCTTAATAAAAAAAAAATCAACAACAAACAAACAAAATTTAACAACAAAACCAAAAATAAAAAAAAAGAAAGAAAAAACCCCCCAAAAAACAATCTACAAATGCATCAGGTCTGAAGCGACAAATATTCAGTCTTGGAATATAAATGATTTCTAGTGTTAATGAAAATATTAGCTGAAACAAGTATTTTAATTCTGCTAATAGTGGCGTGGTGTTCGATAGAAAACAAGATAGACTCCCTTCCAGGAAAAGACACTTATTGAACGAAACTTTCGCCACTGTTGCTTCTAATCTTTCACTGGTCAGGCAGGACACTACAGGCATTTGATGATTTGCAACTTAACTTTGAAATATGGCCCTAATTTATGATTGATTCAATAAATTATATGTACATTATCAATGTGGATTTATCGGATGTTCATTAAGTTTGGGAAAGTTTTTTTGAAATGCGATTCAAATTGAAATTGTCATTTGAAAAAAAAATCAACCTTTTAAACTTTTTATAACAATAACTTACTTTTCAATGTTTTCCCCTTCTTAATATTTGGTAATTGCGTGTGATACACATGAATTCAGGCCAATAAAGTTTTAAACGTTTTGTAAACTTAATTTTTTTTTTTTTTTAGAAAAAATGTATGATAAAATATACACCGGCTATTTTCAAATGCATAAAAATTAAATACAATACTTCGTATTACAATAGATATATTTCTGTCTAACGTCAAAATAAGTATTATATTTATAATATAAAGCATATCAAATATTGGGTTGGTATTTCAGAGTGCATAAATCTGCGGTTATTGAAGTTCCTTTTCGTTGTAAATCAAACGCTGATGCTTTTATTATGTTATTTGAGAAAAGCATTAACATTATAAAGAATATTCTCCTGTAATCTTCCGTAACATTTTATATTGCAAAACGCTCATATAAAAATAAATACATGTCATGTTGTGTTAGTCAACATACGATTTCACATCCGCAACTGATGCTTAAATCACGTGGGTGTTTCGTTGCAGTATAGCACCTCCCAGCAGGGGGCTGATAATCCAATCAAAATCCAGATTTGGGATGATTGGCGTTTCTTGGAGGCTGGAGATATATTCTTTCTATGGGGGTCTGTGGGAGGGATTTCGTCTCGGCTTGCACATGTTCTGATCCTACTACACTCGCTGTTTTGTGGTATCGTCTTTCAAAGCTTTGGCTTACATCTACATATGTTGGAAGTCACTATGTAGAAGAGTTCTACTTTTGCAGCAAAACCATTCATTCCGGAATATTGACCACAGAAGAGCAGCTTTTTTTTGTTGTTGGTTGGATTTTAAATAATATATTTTCTCAAATGAATGTGGAGAGGTTGCTCTCGTCATAACAGTGATTAACAGTGTGCAACACATTAGCACTTGACAATCGCCTGAAAAAACTCTTGATACCCAATCAGAAGAATGAGTACCTACGGACTAACGTCTGCTGATCACCATCCGTTTGCCAACAACTTTGACAAAGTTGCCGCTTATCACAATGCTCTACAAAACAACAAGGCTAACTTCTCCGTGAGTCATTTGCTGGACCTGGAGGAGCTGCCCAGTGAAAACTGTGCCATGTACGCCAACACCGACCCCCAGCCGGGGCTACCCACCCAGGCCTGCACCCCAACCCTCAACGGTAACCCCACAGGGGCAGGGATGACGGACCTTAGCAATAACTCCCCCTCTCCAATACAGGAGAGGATGCAGCAACCCTCACCAAGTGACGGTAAAAGTCAAAGTGAGTTTTGTTCGTGTCTTCAATGTTCGGTCTTGAAGCTCTTTTTTGCTGTTCTTTTTTCTTCTTCGGAAAAACGTTGTCTTAGGACGTATATTTTCCCCCGTGACTCGTAGATGTGTAAAAATGTGCTCTTTTACACTGATAAAATTATGTTTGCTTATATATCCAATAAGGGTTTTGATAGCAATGTCGAGATATATCTAATTAACCTCTGATAAGGTCCCTTGCAATGAATTTGATTATTCAAAAACCGAAGAAAATATCAACGATTATCTGGCGTCTAATGCATTCTAATTAATATTACAACTCAACAAGTGATCTCCTTGGATAAGTTTTCGTTCCTTTTTGAAAAAGAATCGACAGGTCTCCCAAACGTCGTTTATTAAAGTACCCATTGGTTCGTGATCCCATCATTTAGTATGTTGCGTATACATTTATCAGATCAAAGCAAATAAAGATATTATCAATGTAAATCATCATTTAGAACAGGCTGTTTGATTTTTTTTCTCCTTCCGACAGTACGAATTGGTTGTGTTGATTGAGAGGGAACTGTATACAGGGGAAAAACGTTCATTGCAATAAGCTCCCTAATATCCCGGGTAATACTAACTGGGCATGACAAGGCATTCGGAGATAAGTTCACGGATTTCATTCAGAAAATAGTGTTACTAATTAATATGGCGGTAAAATCTGTCACAACGATTTGCAGAGAAAATTAGCTAGTATGCTTATATTAGTGATGTGTATCTGGTAGCAAGAAACGTGTTTTCATTTATTGGGGATAATTTGTGTATTTGAGATTTTTTTGGTCGCTGACGAGCGGTGGTGTTTCAGATTAGGCTGGCAATGGCCTCAAGTTTTTATGCAATGGAACTAATGTGGAATATGAATTGCTCCTTCATTAGATACTGATTACTGTTTGTAAACATAATTATAGTCGTAAGTGATTGATAGTTACGTGAATGTGAAACAAGTGTTTCTCTGAATTCATATATCAAAACAATTGCTCCATCTTTAACTAAACAAATAAATTTAAAAAATAATTTTTTAAAAAGAAAATTAAAAGTTATTCCCTGTTTAGAACTTTTAGATCAATGACAGATAAGGGAATTACATTAATCGTATCTACATGTATATCATTTTTATGTTGATATACGATAGGGGTTTTATGTTTAAACTTTTCTTTCCTTCATCAGATGAAGAGTTCTTTTTCCGCTAAATTGCCTGTTTATGTACAGTAGTCGGTGTTTTGATTTGAAGGTATCTGTCTTTTCTCAGCCATCAAATCGTGTGCTTCAAATGTTGATATATGTTGATGAGTCTGTAAAAATCATGGCTGCTCGATCCGTGATATATCTGCTTTATATACCATTTCTCTTCTTGATCTATTATCGAGTTTTGAAAAAGAAAAATAGATATGAACAATGGCAAAAATAGTTAGTTTAGTCATAAACATATTTAAATGTTAGTTTTGAATATTTTTAATATTTCATGAAAACAAAATTCAATTTTTGTTAGTTTACATTCAGATTTAGCTGCATATCAGTGGTACAGTTAATTCGCATTTTTACCAAGTTTTCTTACAGTTTTGACCATTGAAATTAACTTTTTAATGCAGTCGAATCTAAGCGACAGTTTTTACGATATCTTTCAGATCAATAAAATTAAACAATAGACAAATCGCATTATATTGTTTTAAATGGTAAATGTGAAGTTTTTATTAGTTTGAAAGAAAACTTGAAAAAAAAATATTTAAAACATTATTTCAATTTAAAAATTGAAAATTAAATTGTCAATGTAGGTTTTTTAAAAAACTTTTCTGTCTCCTTAAAAATCAGATATATATTAAAAGAGGAAACATGGGAAACCGTTTTTGAATGAAATTTAAAAGTGAACGCTGCATTGAAACAAAGCATTCTTTAAATAAGAAAACTATTATGAAAATGTGAGCAAAGCATAGATTTATGTAAGCACACTACTGTGTTTCGATAATAAAGAATCTATACTATAATTGTTTTTAGCTATCACATCAGCAACTAAAGCTAATTTTCCAAAGAATTGTAAATTAAATATTTCTTGTGTTACTGTGGATTTTAAACTTTGAAAATTTATGAATTCCAAAATCAGTTTGATAATCAGTCACTCTAGAGGCCAGTGAAACACACGTCATTAATTAATCATTAAATCGTTTAAGGGCCTTAGTGGGTAAACAAAGTTAAGTAGGCTAGATGATCAACAACTTATCCATCGGATCTACGTGAATTTAAATATAATATTTTTGGTCAGAACCCCTGATTTTGTGAAGAAATTATTTTGGAGGAGGGAAAAGTCTTGTAACTTTTTTTCTGCCTTTGGACGAGAATAATGTTTCATGTGTGTATAATTTCTCAAAAAGTCAAATGTTCAAAGGTAACAAAAGAGCCAAGAGTATAAGCTTTATAATTTTTAACATTTTCCTGTATCAGGGGTTTTATACTTAGCTCTTCATCTCAAGGATCCCGAGATCAATATAGCCTAAATATGGCCAGGGACACCTGTGTTACATTAAACCTATGTTTTTTATCAAACTTTTCCTCGTTGAATTTGTAGGATATTTTGAGTATTGGATTTTTTCTTTTTAAAATTAGACACTATCTGCACTTTACAGTAACAATATAGAGTTTTCCCCCATTTTTATGAGATTTGTGTGTACACATGTAATGTGCATAAATGCTAGTAACTGAAGTCTAGCAATTCCCTCGCTCTCTGCCTCGTTATATTGGTATCATTTTCCTGTGTTCTCTGTAGTCGTTATGCTTTTGTTTTGATATCGCTGTGTTATTTGATGGGTTAGGAAAATGTTTGTCTACATCACAAACGGACTGACATGACGAAGCGCCCGAAAGATAACATTAATTACCATCCTGGAAGTTCCTCTAATAATAGAAACTCTTCGCTTTCTCTTTGGGGAAAACAATGTAAAAATTATTTATGTGTTTTGTACCCACTGAAACGCCGTACTTGACATTTGCCGAAGCTTTCATATAAATCTTGAAATGACAAAGTTAGGGTTGGTATAGTTCATTGATAAAATTAATGAAATAAATGGTGCGAATGAGATGCCCTCGGTAATCAAGCACGGGGGTGATATCGCCGTGCTTTTAATTACAATTTCAAGTGTTAACAGAATGATGGACGGGATTACATGATTTTAATTATCGGCATGTCGGCCGGGTAACGTTCAGGTGATGAACGAGCGCAGAAAGTTTTAAAAAGTTTCCAACTTCCCACAATTATCTACAAACCTGACTCATGCTAGTACTGACATGGAGAACAAAAGCTTACACTATTCAAATTAAGAACAAATTCAGCCTTAATTTATTAAAAAACTCTCATTTTTAATTGCAAAACAATGATTCTTTTTCAAAATAACTTTTTCCCGAACCACAAAATTGCTTTAATTCTTTACCAAGATGCTGAATACACCTCAAAGTGCATTTTATTTTAAGTTGAAAAAAAATAAGAATATGGGCACGCCTTCCTGACGTGGTTCTGCAGAGTCTTGATTATTATGAATCATAAATAGAACGAAATATTATGACTTCTGCCGAGGTCATAAAACTTTGGCATTCATCTCCATCAAGTTTTTGACATTTGTTGTCTTCGAGAAAATGGTAATCTTGGAAATAGCCGAAGTTATTTGACCGTACCTTCCAGCAATTTACGGTTTATCAAAAGCGATAGAAAACGCAGAAATTATTCAGATAATCGGAGATATTTTCCCTACGAGCACTGATTATTACAGAATTTGAAAACGTTCGGGGTACGTGATGAAAGAGAAATTTTCCTATAGTTATCATAAAGGGGACCCATACATAATTTGACTTGTCTACATACTGAGTCTAACGAGGATCGTATTTTACCGTTATTTCCATGTTGAACCGCGCTAATGTCAAAACGATAGCCGTTGCAATACATTATTACTTGCTATCGCATCCCCCTGCCGCTGATATTGCTTTAGACAGATAAGAGAAAAAATTGTGATTTTTAAATAAGAAATAAATAATGTTTTTCACGTGATAAAGTCTTTTTCGCGAAGTTTTGTGATAAACGTCATATTAACGGAGAAGGAAATAAGTCTTTGTACTTTGGAATAAACGTACTTTGTTTTGAAGAGATACTATCGAAAGTATTTCTGATGAACTGAAAACGAGGCCACTTTTTGCGGTGACAGTAACTAGACTATACGGAGCCGTTCTACGAACCCAGTATCATACAAACAGGGTTCTTGGGTTTTGATTCCCATACGCACGACTGACACAGTGTGACTAGAATGGACAGTCTATCAGATTTTGCAGACTTTTACATCTCCAATGTCAAAGGTGAATCTCTTAAATTCACATTAAAAGGATTTTTTGTCATAGGAAACACATAAAGTTGAACAGAAGCAAGCATTATTTTATCTTGTGAATTGATTGCCTGGGATTTTTTTTCGAGTGATAATTCAGTTTTCCTCCAGCAAAAATTTTTCAATGACGATATTCTTTGGTCGTAAGAAAATTCCATAGTAGCAGTCACGAGTAACATTTGATCTAATTAGCGCGAACATCTCTTGATAAGTAAACAGCTAATTGGCAAATAACGTCTTATATCGCGATGTATCGATCTATGAGAGCTTTTCTCTGGTCGTATTTTATTTTAAAACAAGAACAGAAATACCAAGATAGAAACATTATAAACCAGGTCTTTATGACATTGCCATGCAAAATCATATGAATTCAGGTTCAAAGATAAAACTAACTGCAGTTAATTTTTTTTTATCGGAACAAGTAATTAATTAAGAAATAGTACTACATGTATAAATATATATACACTTTCACAATGCATCCATGCAAACGTGTATATCTTAATGTTAGTTTGTTATGTACTGTTACGTACGTAGAGCATAAACAATCGAACGTAACACGGGGTGCGTTTGAGACTGATACGACGTACACGTGTTTGTATTGGCTTTTCGCATTCCTATATTTCTGACAGTTTTCAAACACAGATGCTTCGTCTTTGCACACATGTAGTACTCTCTGTACAGTTCGCCAAGATCACCTCTCAGTTGTCAAAAACCTGACACGAAAACATCGCTCAATATAGTAGCCATGAACGATCGGCGAAGGAGCCTCATTCGGTGTCGAGCCGCGAGATCAAAGAAAAAATTGAATTGAATTCTGAGAGAGAGAGAAAGCGAGAGCAAGAAGTGTACTCTTTGTGAAGAGGATGCCATAGATTTCAAACCTTCGCTATGCGTTACAATGTCTATTAATTAAAACATGTATAAATGAGGTTTCTGTGTTCCTGACTCTTCAGGTAATTGCTACTCTCTAATCTGTTATTTATTACTTCAATTAACCGGCAAATTATTATACTTGAACACGAGAAACGAATTACCATCCACATTTTCACTAAAATATAAATATTCTTTTAAAAAAAGGGGTGTTTGTTTTCAAAAACTTTTTCAACAGTTGAGTTAAAACTGAACAGGAAAAGGCCAACTCTCAACCTTTACTGGTCCGTGATTCAGAGAAGCAAAGTATTAAATTACTCTAAAAAATTATAACAGCACTAGTTTTACACAATTAATTAACACAGTCTTCGAGGTGGGGTCTGGCAAAATACGGGCATTGATTGTTTGTGTGTTGCTCTTTCACTAAACTTTATCCATATTTTTTTAAACCACATTTATAGTTTGTAAAAATTCTACACTGAATCATTACCATGTCTCATAAACATGAAATGACATTATTTTATCAAAGTGTTTTACGATTGTTCAAACACCCGATCCGTTAAAAACGTTGAGCGGCAATGTATGCATGTCTGCGCAGAATTCTGCCAGGGAATTTGATGCTTACTTAACTAAAGAATAAAGATAAAAGTCTAATAAATTTCCGTCAAATTCTCTCGTATAACAAGTAATTACGTAATGATGTTTTGTCTTACAAAAAATTAGAAGAAAATAAACCCTATGTCAATTTTAGAGCACAGGGGTCGAAACCCCAAGAGGCCCAAAATTAGAAACGTTCGAATACCACTTTTACACAACAAAGCGATACTACAGAAAACAATAAATATTCCAAAATGCCGGAAAATCTCAAAGAATTAAGTTCAGGATTTCTTGAAACAAAACAAAATAATAAATCTAAAGCATTTCAAAAAATGAAAATAAATAAATATACATGGAAGTTTAAAAAAAAAAGGACGTCTATAGCTAGAAACAAGAATCTCCCCCCAAAACACTTGATGAAGACTGCTGGCGCCTTTGATGTCTTCATCTCGACAACATGACAGACTCCGTACTCAGAGCAATATTGAGCTCTCTCTGGGGTTAAGTAGCTGCGCTCCTCAGGCGCACACGTGGTCCGGAGAGTCGGGGTCGGTGTATTTTCTTAACAAAAGTCAACATTTGTGTTCCTAATGTACATTCCTGCCGAGCTGGATGAGGAACGGCCAAAAGACGTGAATGACTTTTGCCACCGAATCCCTCATAGTATTTGTTTTACTTCTAGGAATTTTCTTTCATAAACATTGGTTTTGCGTTCGGCCCCTGAGATTAAAATGCACCAGTATTTCCTTCAAACAAAGCGTGTCACCATTCATGCATTTTAGACGAAAATTTAATGCCAGACTTTTATGTATCAAGATGATTTTTGGTTTTTTAATTTCTCAGTTTCTCTCCGAGCTACCGGCATACTATTGCACGCTAATAATGAATGAGCGGTAGGCAACGATTAGGGAAACATGTTATTTGTAATAATGAATGCACAATGTGTGCATAAACATGCTTTTATTTGAATGTTCGCACAATGTAGTTTTAACATCTTTAAACTACATCTTGTAATGTTGCAACATTAAAAATTTGATTTACAGATTCTCTATTCCAATACAATAATTTGACGTGGTAGATTCAAATCTGGACGGGTTCTTAAGTTACTCTTTAGATATATTTTTAATACTCTTATCAGTCAAAACAGTTTTGATATTATTAGACGGTTTCTCAAGATATTGAGTTCTGGAATTTATAGATGGTCATTTTTAAGCCGCTTCAATAAAACATATTTTCTCTAAAATAGATTTGATTGTCGCAAATGAGGAGAGAGCAATATTCTAAAAATAGTACTTCTTTTGAAATTACAACGGACACGTATGGTTTTTAGATATTTTATAAGCTAAAGTATTGTCCTTCCTCCCGGATGTAATTTATTTCAACAAATAAATATACAACATGACTATAACTTTGTGTAGGAATCCGTGTTAATTTGTTCCATATGCTGTAGGTTATAGACATATATTACGTATACTGATTACGGACGTATTTTATAATGTAACGGAACTATTAATATGATGTTATTTGTTTATTACTATTTCGAATAAACTGCATTTTTTGAATGTATTATATGCATTCCATATGAAATCTAACTGTTATTTTGTTGTTAATTTGATGTTAACTGATTTTTAAACTTTCAAAAATTGACTTTATACAGTTTTATATCATACTTGTACATGTTTATCAAAGAATTCTTTGTGTATAACATATACGTAGTCATATAGGACAATGATAATTAACCCCGATCGTTATTCTGCTTACAGGCGGTAATGAGGACGATGATAAAGATGACAAAGACAGCAAAAGGCGGCGAAAGCAACGCCGCAACAGAACCACATTTAATAGCAACCAACTGGCAGCGTTAGAGAGGGTGTTCGAACGCACCCATTATCCCGATGCGTTTGTTCGAGAGGAACTCGCGAGAAGAGTCAATCTTAGTGAAGCCAGAGTACAGGTAAAGGAATTCAGCACCTTGAAAACCGAAAAAAAAATCCAAAAGTTTGAAAACGTTTTACGTTCTTTGTATTACAATCTTTTTTGTTTCTTTTAATGTAGGTTTGGTTTCAGAACCGAAGAGCAAAATTTCGACGAAACGAAAGAAACATGATGGCTCAAAGAGGCAATATGTACGGGCGACAAGAAGCGACTCCAATAGAACAGCCAATTACACCACGACAGTCTTCCATGGGATCCGCCGATTCATTGAACTGGTACGCTCCTCCGGCCTATAGTCCTGCTTCCTCTTCTTCAAGCTGTGCTCTCGCCAATCATTCGTACTCACCCCCACCTAACATCGGATCCAGCATAGCCTGCCTCAGGCTTAAAGCGCAGGAACATAATACATTTATGCACAATCCTTATTCACATCAGATGTCGCAATGAATTGGCCCGGTCATTGATGATGTGACACCACTGTATTGTAATTCTTGGTAACTAAATGTGAGACAACTTGAACAACAGATTTTACGTGTGGCGTGATTGGATTTAGTTATCTTGGAGGCATCGATATTTCGATGCGAAAAAAAACCAAACTCAGGATATATACTAAGCTAACAAAAAAGGGAGAGAAACTTTTGGCCTCGACTTGGCCTCGTCAAGTATAAAGATCCGAGAAAGTGAGATGCTACGACAGATTCTGTCACCTCGCGAAGAACGAGAATCGGCGAGATGTCTGGATAGAGCCATTATCGTCACAGCGAGTCATTGTCATTGTCATAATCGCCAGAATCGCGGAGTAATTCCAGTTCGTGTCACAAATCTCTCAAGTTCCTGTTCCATTTATAGATCAGTGGTGGTGCTAGTGGTCTCCAATATGTGGAGACATGTATATTTCTATGACGACATAACCGTCGCGATTATATGTGTCCCTATTGCGTAATTATTCTTTGGGATGTGCGTTTGTTTGTACGAACTTGTTGTTTATGATGTATGGTCACGTGATATTCATGTCTTATCTGCTATTCGAACACACCTGTTCCCCTTATCCATCCGTCCTTGCGTCGGCATAGTACGGGGGCTAAAAAAAATATATATACTATATGGAATATTTACTTCAGTATCAGTGCGTACATGTCTCGATGTATACGTGGGTTATATTTGAACGTTAAAGTGTATTCGCTGGAGTATGAATCAGATATGAATATCTGATATGAAATCAAATGATTTTAAAATAAGTGCACTTACGAAATCACTCATGCGTAATATGTTTTTTTTTTAAATGTTTTATTGAAATAATACATTTTACAAAATAAACCCCTTTTGATATTTACGAAATATAATGCAAATTTGGTTTAAAGCTTTAAAATTTTATACAATTGTTGATATATTTAGATGTTCGTTGTACAGTTCTTCAAATGTGCTTCCTTTACGTGCTTTGTATTAAAGACAATCAGACTGACAAGCAACGAATTCAGACTTTTTTTTTGTTTATTCAGATTTTGACTTTGTTTATAACATAAAACGTTTACAAGAGAATATGCTTACACCAATTTTGTAAATATATTTTGAACTATTTTTCATACTGTTTAAATGTTTACGATAAAGGAGATATGCAAAATAAAAAGGTTACATAAATACGTTTACAACTTTTTTTTATCTGTTGAGTTTAGATTAATTGATTTTGGATCATGTCTTTGCTTGCAAGATACTCTAGAGTTCCAAGTAAAGCGGGCAGCCTCCCCATCTTGTGGTATGTTCCACGGGATTACGAAGGAGCGCCTACATGTCTTCTTTGTCACCATGCCAACGTTAGTGATCGTCTGCCAGAGAAATAGAATCGGACACGTGTGCTTGAAAGCCGAAAAGAAAAGGGATATTAACACAAATGTATTTATGCATAAGACTAGCTTAGCCTTCAACATTTACATGTACGAAGTATCTTTTAAATGTTTATCGCAGTATATATTCTTAATCACTTTTTTCTTACACGAATAGATATTATCCACACCAATGTTTATCATATATTGATAGGAAAATTAATTCTTACGGGGAAAATCTCAAAATATTGCTGACCTGTTTTTATTTCATGTCTAGTTTATGATTTGATCATATCAGAAAAAAACCAAAATCAGAGCAAACGAATTTCACAAAACCTGGCGATGCAACACTGATTACACTTTTAATGTATTTTAATAGCTGCACATTAAAAACAAGCACTTTAAAACTATCGGAAAAATCGTGCCACGAAATGTATTTCCATAATTCATATAAAAATGGTGCTATGGCATACGAAAACATTAAGCGGTATTTTTCAGATGTGATACGCATAGAATGCCTCGTCAAGAATCATATGGTGCACAGATGAGAAATCGTGCATGACTTTTATATATCTTGTGAACATATCTTTGGCGAAATGGATAGCCATTAACTACCGTCCTGTGTGCCCTTGCTATGCGTGCTAAGTGTTTGTTTCCGCGCCGACTTTCCCGGATTGATGGTATCACAGACACACGGACGACAGGGCAAAACACGGGGGCCCTGGGCCTGGGAACAATCTCAATGTACGGGTCTCAAAATCTGCCTTCCGGCTTAACTTTCCTGTTTTATTGGTTTGCTTTGACCGGATGTTGTTGGTCTTCTATGGTCACTGCTTTTGAGGGTTTTGTGGGTTTTTTTTTTTAAATCTCATTCTTCGTCAATTTGTGTCTAAATGACGAATTTGGTAATCGTAGTAAAATTACTATTTGAAACTAAAAACGGTTTTTATTTCTTAATGAATTAAAACAATATATTTTATATATTCGTATGGAACAATAACTGAATGATGAAATTATTTATTTTTACATAATAGTTTACCGCTGCACAAATAAATCATGAGTTAATTTCTTAACTAAATTACCGTAAAAAATACCCCCTCCCCAAATGTCTTATATATATTGTGTTCTTGGACAGCTCTAGTCAATAGTACCTGGGTCATCTACATCACCGGGCCCTACGAACGGCTTTTACCAGATAAAGGAACCAATTAAACAGATAAATCCGTGCGTGTGCATCCCACTCCACAGGCCGGGGCCTCTAATTGTCAATTATTAGCGCGCGGTAGAACTCGCTACAAAACACGACATGAAGACATGTCAACACTTAAGCCTTTTATTACATTTTCTTATCTTGAAAATCTGCAGATGCACTACTATAGAAGTGGTTGTCGCTGGATGGAGCATGGACGCTATTCCTTGGTTTACGTCTTCTTTAGTATTGACATTTTATATGAGCCTGAGTTGGTCCTGACACAAATGTCATACCCCCTCAGAAAAATTAACAAGGTCAATTTAATATGGTTTCTATCTGATAAAAAGTTTGACCAAGTCAAAGGTTCGTGGACATAATTGCAGAAACAATTCCACTTCCTGTTTCTAGATAATCCCGCCAGACTAACGATCCTTCTTTTTCAGTACCCGGACACCCTTTGGAATGTTCGTCGGATTTGTGCAGTACTTTTGATAGACGAGAACATCCAACTCCGCCTTTTATGATAACCCATATCTACAAAATATGAAACCTTTATTAATGGGAGTTTATGCATTATTTCACGAGCAGAAGATAATTTGCGAATTCTTAAAATTTTCGTTGCGATAAATAAGCGCCTTTCATATACAGAGCGCAGACGACTGGTATAAAGCAAAGAAAAGCAACCCAGTCGGCCGTGTACAGTGTTCTCTAGTTTTTATTCTGATGATTATTTTATCATGAATAATTATCCTGTATTTATCAAGACGAAAGATAATATTAAATTGATGACGGTTTCGTGAGATTTTTTTGAGGGCGCTATATAGATACTTGAAATGTATAAGATATATGTTGCACTTTTCATTATAGATTTTTCATCTCTTAAAACAATTGCTTAATAATTGTCGAAATACATGTATGAGTACGCTTACATGTATCTATAAATTATAGGGTACGCTGAAATTATCTTGCGTCAATATATGTAAAGGAATACTATCAAGTTTCTCAAGTCAGGGGAAAAAATCGCGTCGCAAAAAATTAACCGTTGGAAGATGATCTACTTAAGAGTAATTTTTAAAAGCATTTTTTAAGAACAATACATAGGCATGAAGAAGGTCATAATAAGGCTCGTTATTCTAATTTTTATGTTTCTTTTATTTGTTCCACTTCTTAAAGAACAACGAAATGCTATTTTAAAATGGCAACATTATTGCCATATCAAATTCCATGGATTTATAGGTCTATTAAAGAATTTTTCTCACGGAGTCTTTAGTTAGCCAGTCCTTCCTATTTGTACTTATACACAGATATAGTGGATCCTTCCAGAATGGGTTAATATTAAAGGGACTTGGACACGATTTGACTTAAAATTCTCAAATTTTATTTTCCCATTTTCAATGGTTATACTGATAAATATAGAAGTTTATAATGCTATGTCAAAATTTGAAACTCAAATATCAAGTTATAAGCGAGATACAGAATTTAAAATTCTTTGTTTTGGAAACAAAGCTCGATTAAATTGTCATTTTTACATATTCGTTGTATTGGTGTAAATTTCAATCAAATGTAACATTCTTTTGTTGATAGTATTTAAGAAGATATTGAATTAGTTTAATTTGTTTTACATGTCATTTTGTCGAAGAAATGATAATTCTCTACATAACAATTTTTGTAAACAACTATAAGACTCGAGCTTTGTTTACATAACTATCAATTCTTACCTCTGTATCTCGCTTGTAACTTGAAGTTAACATTTAATATTTTGGTCAATCATTTAAAATGCACCAAAAAACTATTTTATACATAAAAAATAAAAATAAAATTTTTGATCTCAAATCGTGTCCAAGTCCCTTTAACCTCTGTCAAAAGCACTAGCATGCCTTTGGCATACGTCTGTTGTACTAGTAGTCATTAGTTTAATTCATAGTTTCATTAGTTTAATCCATGATTTGAAATACATAATTACGATGTTAACACACTGCATGTTTATTAATTAACCGTAGTAAAGTATACGGTACCAATAAAAAAGAAAATGTTATCATATACTTTAAAGTATGATTTTAGCACTTTGTCCTTTAAATTTTCTGATGTCACGTGACTGCAGGCGAGTAGCAAAGTATAGTCGAAGGAGATCCAGATTGTTCATTGTATATATACAATACATTCATACAATGTCAGCGTCGGAACCGGGGGGGGGGGGGGGGGGGGCTAGGGGGCTAGGGGGCTCACCCCCCCCCCCCCCCACTTTTTTTCAGACTTATACATTATTATAACCGAGATTGATTTGTATTGTTTTGTATGGTTTATTTGGTAAAATTCATATGAATTATAAGCAGTTGTAATATATGTACATAATTATAAACATATCCATACACTCTATCTAGGCAAAAGTACACGTCACTACTGGTATTAACGTTATACAATATTCTACAAAAAATAGTGTTCATAAATGCACATTCATAGGAGGAGAGACTCTATATATCAATAAATCAAAAAGTTATGTAAATAATAATGGTTATTATGGTAATTATGGTAATTAATTGGATGTATATACGAATAGTCTGACATTCCCATTTTTTACCAGCCTCACGCAGATACATTGCGAGATGGCACAATTGTTTGCGATTATGAATGTCAAGGAGTTGGACTAACTTAAACATTGAAGGACGAGTCCGGTAATATTTTTTAAATACAATACACGTAGACATTTATAAAAAGGACAGATAAGTATAAAATGGAATTCATCCTCGACTTCACCTAAATTACAATATTTGCAGATATGCATCTATCTGACAGTTCCATTATAACGGCCTTGCTCTACCAAAAGCATATATATGCGATGACAGTCTATATTTTGTTAAAAAGACAACAAGGTTTTCCGGAATATATTTACGCAAATAAAATTGTACGGAAAAAGTTTCAGGCAGATACTTGTACAATAAACATTTAGAGGATGACTCGAAAATTGCGTTTCTTTCCTGTATAAAAAAAAATCAGACAGCCTCTGCTTTACAATTTTTAAGAAAACATTAGTGTTAGCCACACTCTGTGAAAGCCATACTTCATGCATACCCAGTGATACTAATAATTCTCTGACATTAAAATACCTTTTATTTGGTATCAATTGTGAAATCAATTCTTCATGAATATTGCGTAATGTAAAATTTTCTGTTTTAATCAATTTCAACCAATACTTTATGATGCGCAATT
The DNA here is from genome assembly GCF_025612915.1 of Magallana angulata. Classification (NCBI taxonomy): domain Eukaryota; kingdom Metazoa; phylum Mollusca; class Bivalvia; order Ostreida; family Ostreidae; genus Magallana; species Magallana angulata. The sequence goes on along the minus strand of NC_069117.1, from coordinate 37,732,012 downwards.
TACGCATAATACTCATGGGTAGACGACCTAACTCTGAATAAACCATGAAGTTTGACGTACATTTTTTAACTTTCAAAATTCTTTTACAAAAGTTTGTGTGAACTCGTTCTATTTCATCACCAGAATGAACCCCATATCTCTGTCAAATATTGATCTGCTTTATTCTAAATCGCTAAGTGAAGCTCAATAATATTCATAGACTTTCAAAACCGGAAAGTTGTTTGCCAAGATCTGCTCTACTGTGTGAAATTGACGCTGTTTCAGCGAAATATACATTTCATGGTGAAGTCGGGCGAGTGTCATTGCGTTCAATGCATTCATATCTCTTAGCCAATGACTTAAAACTTAACCTTGAGTAGACCCCGCCTTCGTCAAATCAGAGTTTGTCACGTATACTGCCCAAAGTCCAAGCTCTTGTTAAAACGGTTATAATAATACCCTTTTATGTAAAGTTTGTTTTGTAGACAAATTTTGTATACATAATTTTCTCATTGATTTATGGCCTAAATGATCGGGAGAACTACTTTGAAGTCTATAATTATACAGAAACTTAACAAAATTATTGTTTTGAAATCTACATAAAATTTAATATGAAATCGGACATATAAATATGAATAACTATTTTAGTTATGTTACAACATACATGTACAATAGCATGTTCCAATTTATTAATTTGCGACTTTGCCAAAAATACAAATGTTTTGGGTTCTTTAATAATTTTAATCCGCTTAAATTTATTATGGTTCTGTTTTGTCAATTATAAACAGCAATGGAGAATAAAGATTGAGATATTTATTTTCGTAAGATTTAAAGAATTGATTTTAATATTAATTTTTATGTTTATAACACGTCTTTTGGTCACTGTAAATTATAAATTAATTGAGTTCTGTAATGAACAATGGTTTAGATTTTCTAAAATCATCTATATAAGAGACGTTGTGTCTTGGTTTTCATAAAACTATCTGTAAAAGTACGATTAATGACATAAACTACGTACAAATTTTTAGGTAAAAGTTGACTGTTTTATTCATAGAAAAATAATAAACTAGACTATCTATTGCATGCTGTGATTAGTTATATTAAGTCATACCGGGTATTTCTACGCCATAAAATGCCAAATACATGTATACGTAAAATTATGTTATATTATTTTTAATCGAAACATTGTAGATTAGAAAAGAAATTACCGGGAAAAAATCTATATCTGTAGTAATTATCGATGCGGTTATTGATGCTTTAATAGAACCATTTTAACAAGGCCTTGGACTTTCGGTAGGATGTAACTATCTATTTCTTGCATCAAAACAAGTTAAAAATGACGATGGTTTCAAGTGAAATATACACCGATTGCGTAGTCTTAGTTCAAAAGCCAGACAAATCTTGTTGATTTTAGAGAGCAATGGCTGAGTGGCCTACAATGAAATAGACAGGTCTACGTCACATTGCTGTTTGACATCAACTACCCAAAGTCCAAGCTCTTGTTAAAATGGTTCTAAAATAAAAAAAAATAAAAAACTACGAAGTACAAACTGTACCAAAGATAATCATTTCATATTATAGGGTAACATTTGATTTTTTATTTTTTAGGGAATATAATTTTGGGTTTTTTTTAGGGGACAACTCTTCAAGGACAGGTGAATGTACTATATTAGGACACATTTATACTTCTTGAATACATATACCTGCACTGAAATAGCTCTACAAACGATGTCTTGTAAGTATGTCTTATCATAAAAATTATGTCTGGACTAATGACCAAAAGCATGTTGAGTTTGTTAATTGTTTCAATTATTTAGGAATCAACCTTAATTCTAATAGGAATTTTAATGTCACACAGAAAACAATTGCAATGCAGGGTAGGAAACGTATGTTTGGTATTTAGAAAGTGTGTAATGAAACTTATTTAAATATTGAAACTAAATTAAGCATTTTTGATACATATGTATCTATATAGCGTTCTTATCTATGGTTCTGCTTGTTTTGATCAGCAGATAGTAACATCCCACAGAAAGTCCATGCTCTTGTTAAAACGGTTCTAAGACTCATCCCCCGACGTCAAAGCGGGTATGCTTGTTTTACGACTTTGGCATTTGCTATAAATAAAGGAAATAAAATTTCAAAAATGTTTTGGCAAATCAAGAGTAAATCTTTGTACACTTTTTTCACTAATCTTTCAGAAGTTTGTTGGGGATAACAATCGATGCATAATATGCGGGTTAAATAAACCAAATCAATCGGAGACAAAACCAAACGATTCCCTTTGCTTAGCAAGCTCACGATGTATATTAATTTTTTATGTTCTCACGCAAAAATACTTTTACTTTGAATATTTGTATCATTGAAAGGACGCCAATTCTGCTGGTGTAAATATGTGAAAGTCTTAAACTTTCTCAAATCTTTCAAATTATTTGATACTGGTATAACAAAAAAATCGGAACAAACATTTTTAAATAATGATTTGAAGTATAGTTTTTTGGTTCAAATTTTGATCCTAGAATAATTATCCACCCTATACCTTAGGTCAATCAAGTAATTGTATTGCTTAGTAATGGTATCAATTATACAGCTATTGACTGGGTATGAAGGCAACATATGAATTGTTGGACCTGGAGACAATTATGTTGCCCTAGGCTAAAGTCCAACAAATCATATGTTGCCCTCATACCAAGTCAATAACTGTTTCGTTATACCCTTCACTAAAGATTCAAGTATATTTTCAAGTAGAATTCAACCATTTATGTCGCACAGCTGATTGACAATATCCATATGCATTCTGCTGATATCTAATATGTAGCTGTGACGTAGTGGTCTAATAATTTTGATGTTGGACCGACGGTCGAAATTGTAAACGTCACGGATGAATTAATTTATTTTCAATTTGTAGGAATTTTTGCTGGTAAGACAAATAGAGAAGACTATTTATAAGGGTATAACAAAATTTATTTAACTATAATTTTGTTGCAGAGTCAGATAAAGTCGATATCTTTTCCCTCAACATAGTTAAGTCACTGTTTATTTAAAATTAACTATTCTGCGAGATTTTTATAATAAAACTGTGAACTGTTTGTTATAATATGATTATTTTGAAACTTAATATTTTCAGGGACAAAATAAAGTAACTTTTACATTAAAACCTGAACAATTTTTATGTCAAGTTGTTCACTTTTAAAAGGAAAAAATCTAATTTTAAATTCTGAACACTCGAATTCTATGGTCATTTTTACGACAGTACTTCGGTATTTTTACCACTTGAAGACCTGAATAGACTTTTTTCTTTACATATAATTCTTTCAAAATTTTCAAACTCTTTTGCAAAGAACAAATAGAAAATACCTAGGAAATTGGAGAATTTACTATAACTTAGAGATGATGCAAAAGAAAATTGTTCAGAAACATTTGATACGTTGTTATTGATATACAATGAAATGGTTGTTGCTAAAGGGTTTTTAAGACAAGTATTTAGATAAAAGTCATTGAAGTGTGCAATTTTACAATGGTCCTTGCAAATATATGTAAATATCAAACTCATCCTATAAATGATAAAAATCAAAGTACAATATTTAAAGAAATGAATCGTCTGGCAATGTTTAAGAATCATAAATCTTAGATAAATACAGATTCATTTGGAGCGAAATGATGAATATTTCACAAAACACATGAAGCGTTTATAGAATCTTCTGATACATTTACGGTTCGTAAAATGTCATGCGAAATTAGCGGTTAGTAGACACCAGTGGAACTTCACAAGGGTCGTCGTCATTGACCCTTCCCCCCGGCAGATTCACTCCGTGTCTCGCAAAGGTATCCCCACGCAAAACATGGCGGACCGAGTAATTGCAATGGCGACATACTAATTACTTCCGGTAAAGATCAGCTTTCTGGCAGCGTTGCCTTTCTTTTCTGGTGTTTTCGAACGCTTCACTTGGGACTAAATTTGAACACTTATTAAGATATTCAATAATTGCATAGGACAATTTTTCAAGAGTAACAATGGTTTTCTGTAGGAGTTGATTAAGTTTCCACGGTAGTTGTGCGAGACAGTAGACCAACGGTCGACAATCAAGGAGCAACTTTTGAATGGTTCAAGAAGAAAACAACATTTCATGTCATCGGGAACATCTCCTTTACCGCAGACATTTTCTATAACGATCTTAATCATGATTAATTGTTCAAAAGTACATACTTCTTGCATTGGCCCGTCCGTTTATAAAAGGAAAAGACAAATAAACCCTCTTTACAATACAGTTATTTTCATTCGTATGTTAAAAGAAACTTGTGGCTAAATATCCTTCACAATTTATCAAAATATCCATATTACTTGAGCATTGAATCACAAAATACAATTCACTTTTAATAATAAAGTTTTGATGACGGGGGCAAAATTCAAAGAAGAAAAATGCATTAAACTGATCCCTATATAGTTAAAGTGATTTAACACCCGGGCATATCAACAGAAAACTTAAATATTCACGATGCGTCTTAATTCTCCTGAATAAATATTGAGTTTATGATTTTATTTCATGGAATCGAGAGGGTTTCAAATTCTGAATGAATCGTTCCCAAGCCGAGAAATCCCTTTGAGTAATTGTGTTATCAACTTCAAACCGTTTTAAAACAGATAATATGGATTTATCTGATAGGATAATCTATCAGTCTGCGATTAAACTGTTCCAGTCGAGTAGAAGGCCTTCTCCGATTCTTAACTATCGGAGAAATCGACTCAAGTTGAAGAACGATGACTGAATTCGAATAAACCTTGAGACAATAATTCCTCATACACCATTGGTTCACTTGGATAAATTAACAAAACAAATTTGGCGGATCGTCACATATCACTTTTCAGAAGGTCAAGCTTCTGCATCTTGTGAAATAGACACCACATCTTTAATAAAGTTAAATTTACATGCACAAAATAGCTAGTTTGTAATCTATTTCTTACGATAATCGATTGTTATTCATACAAAATACATGACAAGACAGAAATCTAGCGTAAGAATACTAGTATACGCATTCTAACCTGAATTCTGGATGAATTGTTTATACATAGAGCTTTTTAAAGTACAGATTTAGCAATTATAAATTATTTCAAATCGTTCATTGATGTCTTCTTTGTACTATTGCTGTTGACTGTGTGGGTTACTCTTAATCGATCTTCTTATAAAGCTACGATAACAGCACGAACTGCAAGGACTGACCTAAGACTCCAATGGAGTTGTAAAGTACCTTCACATATATGGAAAATTGGCTGTTCCTTTTGTGTAACGTTCTTTTCGACAATAATGGCAACTTACGCACTTTTACTTACCTTTTTACGGATAATGAATTAAATGGATTAAAGATGTAAATATAAACAGTAAAATGTTTTATTTCGTCCTCCATTCGATCTATGGAAGTAGCTTAAGCTGGTTATGCGTGTTTTCTGCAACGCTAGCTGCCTTCGAATTCGTTATCGCATAAGGCACCAAAGAAAGCATTTAAATATTGTTTGAATTATTTCTTTACAGCGAGTATGTTTATTGCAATTATTCAGATTTAGTGTCTCAAATACATCTTTTCTATCTTCGTTTTAGGGATTTTTTTACTTCATTCTGTTAAGGCTAGGGATCGCACTAACAGTTAAATTCACTATTTGTCTGAATGATATAATTCAAAAGATAACACTCTTTATGACACTGAACTCTTAATTTTATTCATTGAAGAAGATACTTAGTGAACCCCCAGAGGTTACAGGGTGCTTTATGACGGCTATTTACATTATTATTCTCTAACATATTAAACTCTGTTCCCAGATGATTTTTGTTTAAATGCTTGGGATATAAACCGAGGATATCAGGGTTTAAAACCACGGGAACTTCCAAAGAGTTCACTGAGAATAGAAATTTCTCTACGGCAACAGTCCGACAGGGGGCGCTCTGTGCTGACGACATAACCTTCGTGTCTGTTCGAATCAAGAAGTTTTAATGTCTTGGAACGTCCCCTACCGGTGCATCTAGCCATTAAATGGTCGTTAACCTAGAGTCAAGCAGGTTTCTGAGGAGAAACTTTCCGTTTTTACCTTTGGTTTGTTGTGGAGTTACGTGCGGCTACTGTCTTGAAAGAACGGTTGTTTAGCAGTCAGAAAACGAAGCTCACCGCGTGAGCAAGCTACTAACGTGTCATCGAGACTAAAGAGCATTTATCTTTGCTGAGTGTTGGATGCTTTGCCTTCTTTACGTTTAGTTATTAGAATTAAACTTACAATTGAACTAGAGAATTTTAAATTTATATCGTTAGATTGACTATTAAGTGTATCCCTTGAATGATCTTTAATTCAAAATTGGAACTGTAATTGGTTTCCAGAAACCTGCAGCATAAATAACAAATATTCTTCTTTTGCACCAGATTCATTTGTTTAAACGAAATTTTAAGACTCAATTAGTAGAGGAGGGATTCAGAAGCCGTTTGGTGAATCTCCAATGACTCAACTAATTATACATTTATCATTGTTGTTATCAAAAATTATCTGATACCATGTTTAATTAGTTGAGAAAACTTCTATTACACATATCTAGGTATAAAAACAACAGCAATCTTTAATCTCAAGGATTAAACAAACGTATTCGATCTTCATCATCCATAGTTTTAATTATGCAATCTCATGACCGGGTCACGGAATCGGGAGAATTCGATTGTTGTGCTGCGACGTTCCAAGACATATCAACATCAAAACGCAGATATTCCTGGTTCTATCTCCCGGAAGATAATGTAACCGATAACCCTAGCCGAGAATTCACAGACACGGAAAGGAACTGGTGACGGGGGGAGGTGCTGGCTCCATCGATCACACGGCACCGGAACGCCGCGGCCCCAGACCCACCGACTACAAAGATCCTCGCTCGACTCCGTGGCTCTTACCTAATGGCTTCTGTAATTGGCCGAAACATCTTCATATAACTTTCTCTTTCCCTTCCATCTAGGATTCGGTGGGCGATTTATTTTTGATATCTCGCCTATTCTATTTTTCTCTGTCCCGAATAATTTAATATCATTTGAAAGGAAGTTTTCGGATTTATTTATGTTTCACAACATTGGAAATATCCTATGATAGAGATTGTTTGATTAATGTGTTTTCTGGTGTTTTTCTGATATAAAACTGAGAGAGAGAGAGAGAGAGAGAGAGAGAGAGAGAGAGAGAGAGAGAGAGAGGAGAGAGAGAGCTCTGTCTATGCCAAAGTTATCATTGTTTTAAAATCAATTACTATTAGATATTATGTTTGAGCATCAACAATTTTTAAAAAAAATTACAATAAATGACGGAAATAATTTAAAAGAAAGTATAATGTGATAATTAAAAACAACTGATTTAATAACTTTTGAGTATTTCAAATTTCTAAATAATTCATGTTTATTAAAATTTTCTAAATAATTCATGTTTATTTAAATTTTCAATTCTAAAAAATCAAATGATTTTACGATAAAAATATCCCTTTACTTACTTTACTTACTTTTTTTCCCACTGTTTAAGCATCCTTTATCATGAATATTCCGGAGTCATAATTTAATTAAATTCATTTGCTTAAAACGTAAATAATACGTTCAGTTTCAACAATTTCAGAAAGACGAATAATTCATTTCAAAATTCTAAAATAAAATAAGCAAGGAAAGGAAAAATTCCTGCCCTAACACGCATTTAGAAATTAGAGATAACTTTTATGGCCAAACGAAATTAAGAACATGCACGTAATATATTGAATTATTTTTGCAAAGTTGTTTGAATTCTAATTAATAATTGTATAGCAAAAAGTTTTAAAAGTATCGTGTTACTGTAACACTAATTTGATTACAATTAATTTATTGTTAATTTTTGTAGTTGTTGTTGTTTTCATGTTTTTCAAAATTTCAAATTAATAACTATTTTCAAAACATAATGTAAATTGCGGTAAATCTCCAGCTGTATTGAAAAAAAAACCCGTTAGGATATTATATTGTCATTTCTATACAGTAATCAATCATGGATTTGAAACTTTAGTATTAGACGTTATAATCGAGTTCGATAGCAGTTTTGCAAATGATTTCATAGCTATGTTTTGGGTGAAAGAAGAAGATTTGTCGGTAAGTTATGAAAATTGTTTTTAAAAAGATTTTAGGGAAAAAACTTAAAAACCAATAGAATTAAAGGAGTTAAATCTATTCTAAATTAAAAAAAAACAACTATTGTGTAAAACTTCCCTCTAGCAGACGATCAGAAACTCCAAATAAGACAGTTTTCTTGTCTGTGATTGGTTTAATTGAGCATACAGTTCTTGTTTCAGCAAATCCCATTTTTTGCAGGAAATGATTAACACATGAATAATTGGTGTATCTTCTTAGTAGAGGTCTTGTCTGTGCAGCTATGAAAGTTTATAATTTTCTGCAATTGCTGTTTCTCTTCATTGTTTACCATACTTTTACGGTCAGTGCATATCAAATACATTATCAGGCCTGCAATACTAAGTCGATGTTGATGGGGAGGGGGAAGTTTTTTGTTCTCCATTTTTTTTTTCAGTAAAGCAATGCTTTTAATCCCCTTAAAATTTTTTTTTAGAAAAAACCAAACGAACAAACATACCAAAACATTCTCAGGTTCACTTATGTTATTATTCCAATCACTTGTAAAACATTATTAATAAAAAAAAAAATGCAAAAACATGACGACTTCATTGTTGATACTTTTTTGTAATATCGATATCTAATTAAAGAGGATAACATCACGACAACAATCACAGAATCAAACGGAATCAAGTTCGATCAATAAATAATGAAATTAAAAAAGAAGATTCTGGCATATATTCTAATTAACTAATGAATTTGTCGGTCAATTTAAAATTGACCCTACCAGTTGCATACTTGACCATAATTCTATTTCACAAAAGTTTACTTACATGACGTTATTATTGATCCAATTCTAAAAACAAATTAAAATATTTTTTTCCACAACTTTTGAATTCACAGTGTGTTCTGAACACAATTTTATTTTCGTTCTTAACCTATACCAGAAATTCGGAGCCAACAATTTTCTTTCATAGAGTTTAAATTTAATAAAGAGATGCAATTAGTATAACGAACTGATTTACAACACGTAACGGTACAAGATAAATCGTTGCTAAATCAACAGACGGGTCAGAAGAGGTTGTTAACCTAAATTGTTTAGGATAATGATAGAAGGTCATGCACCCCCCAAAATATCCACGACCCCACCCACATCAACCCACCCTCCCGCACATCAACAGTCCACAGCAGGTATTGTTTGTTTTTTCTTGTAAACCGCTTTCAGTCAGATACCCACAGCCCCCTTAAAAATTAGTTTTAGTATACATTTCCGTGAAATTGATTTTGATCTTGCTTCATGGCATATCAATACTGCATAGCTTAAAGTCTCAGGTGTAAAAAAAAGTCCCACATATCATATATAAGCGAAAAAGGTAATGACATATGAATAAAGTTTTTTTTTAAATATCAAGAGACGAAAACTTCTAATCGATATTGTTTCTCATTAATAAAAAGCGTCTGACAATAATCTTAAAACAAGTATGATAACTTAACAGATATAATAGATTTATTCCAAATCACTAGTGTTCATGTAAAGAAAGACAACTCATGAATTTTTAAAAGATGGCTGAGTGAGAGTATGTGTTCAAAGTTAATTAATTTTAGATGCGTACTTCTAAGAACAATATGGTTGCTGCATCTCAGTATGTAGCCTGCATAAGATAATTTTGCCCAAGAGTAATATTGGACTTCAATCTTCTTTTGACTTTGGTGGATACTTTAAAGTAAAGAATGCAAGCATCTATAATTTACGTCGATCGATTCATTGTACGAATTCTCTCGAGACATCACTTTAAGATAAAATCGCAGCGTAGCTTTAGAAATGTTGCATTGTCTCAACTAGTTGCTTTGTTGCCTTAATGCATATTCAAAGCACTTCGCTAATTATTCACTGTGGTTTGCCACAGTAAAACCGTCTCTAGACAAAACTCTTATCTCTTAAATTAATGCAAATCAAATCCATGAAATGGTCGTATTTGTATAATTGTGTCAACGCGACAAAAAGTCAAAAACTTGGCACAAGAGAGAGAGAGAGAGAGAGAGAGAGAGAGAGAGAGAGAGAGAGAGAGAGAGGGGAGAGAGAGAGAGAGAGAGTAAACTGACAAGAAATATTGGCACATGATATAAAATCAGAAGGTCATATTTCCCTTTATCTTCCGTGTCGTACTCGATTGCACAACGCACTAGGTTCAAGTACTTGTCCGATTGCCATTCTTTTCCGATTTCAATTTTCTTATCATGTGACCCGTCTTACTTGTGGTCACTCATACCGGTGCCTGGTGCTGCACTTATACAATGGAGATGATCTTCCTCCTTTTATCACTTCCTTTTGTTCTTAGTAAGACTTTATTTTTTTTGCAAAATATTTTCAAGTTCGAAATCAAAGTAAATAAGAAAACGACGACTGATAATACATGTATTGATAATGTTTGACTGCGTTGAATCACATTTCTTCTACTCCAGCATATGATCCATGTCTACCAAACAACCACATGGATCACACCGAACTCCACAGAAGTGCCCTGTTCCAACCGGAGCCCACGGACAAGGAGTTGTGTGACCGTCATATTCAAGAGGGTAATCGGGGGTCTAAACTCCTAAAGGAGTTATACCCCTTTTTTAAAGCTTGCTTATATTAATAAATATACGTTTACCAAGTAAAAAAGCATTTTTGAAAAGTTTTATTTTTCTTTCTTCGTGTGCTTGTATATGTTGTTGTTTTTAGACAGGTTGGCATGTTTTTAATGGCGGTAACTCCACCATTCCAACACACTGCGTCACCGAGTACCACTGCGGTACAAAGTACCCGGTATGGATGAAGGGCACGCTGCCCTCTGTAGGAGTCACCGCCAGCAGACAGGGCTGCATTGCGATGACCTCTGGCACTTCCGGTTCTTGCTGCGAACTGACCATTGACATTAAAGTAAAAAACTGTGGACATTTTTATGTCTACCATCTAAAACCGACACATTTTTGCCCAATGGCGTATTGTGCGGGTATGTATACTTATGATAGTATTTTTAAAAAGTTAAAACTAAAAATGTAGGAGATACTAGTATTTAATGTCATGTTATGGTATTTTTTAAAAAAAAGATTAAAATTTCATTTGTAGAGTCTTATCAAGATGTATATCTTTGTTAATGTAGGCGAAACTTACACATGCAATGTCGGAGGTTCTGGCGGACAGTGTAAAGGTAAATGCTTGATATTTTGTTGTTGCAAAAATATGTAGCTCAATTTTAAAAGCCAATAACAAACTAATTTTTAACATTATCAATAACAGATCCTTTCCCAAAGATGACCGATTTTCCTGTGCTCGGTAAACCGGAAGTTGTCCGAAATTCAACGGTCAGATTTCCTTGCGAGGTACAATATCCCCTTGGTCAACCAGGTGTTGGATTTGAGGTCACGTGGACAGTTGACGGACACACCTTGGTGGATCCTTCTAATGGTGTTATAATTGTTAACCATCTCACTGGAGACTCGAGAACAGCCTACCTGGACTACAACATGCTCAAGGGTAACCTCGGGAAAACAGTAAGCAATCGAACGTTACTTCATAGAATATATTTTAAAAAACAACACTGATATTCTACATTTTAAATGTAATTAATTTTTACGATTTTCAAATTCAGTTGAAGTGTAGGGTCAGAGGCTATTTCACGAATACAACCTATTTGAAGAGTGATAGCTTCAACAGCGATGGCTACTTCTGCGGGATCAAGGTTTGTAACTTATCAATAATGTCTATTCACTTTTTATTCAATCTAACTTTGTTCACTTTTGGACACATTCATGTGTTTTAGGTTCTGACTGAGAGAATAGTGGTCGACGAAAAGGGCCCGGAGAAAACCGTCCAGGTGGAATCAACAATTCCGATTCCTTGCAACACAGCGCACGCGCAAGATGAATGCAAGATAACATTTAGCGTGGACACACACACTAAAGGTTGCATTATGAAAATAGTTCTTTGTTATGATATACGATAAGCCATAACTATATACCAGTACAAAATTGGAAAATACATGAAATGAAGCTTTAAAATTCAAGTTAACATTTTGATATATATCAAAATTTCGCTTTTCACATTCCATGCAAGTTTGTTGTTTACTTTTAGATGCCATGTTTTCAACGTGTAGTTATGACATCAAACTTGACCCCGTAACTGGCAAATATCTGGGTTCCTTTAAAGTTACCGCTACTAAGGACTTTGTTAGTGATGGGAGCCAGACCCACGAGGTTTCATTCAATCCGATAGTCAGTTTCAACCACCCAGTGTGGTCAAACTACGATGTCCATCCAATCCACGTTAGTAATTACAGGTTATTAGTATGTTATTTATGAAGAAGGACGTTTCGTTTAAAGGTATATGCGGCGTATTTTTAGTGAATAACAATAATAAGATCTGATTATTTGCTTCATTTCTTTACTAAAGATAGGACTTCTACACAAATTACGCTTTTTAAGTCAATCGCATAACAAAGATACATGAAATCGAAGAAAATATTTTTTTATTTTTTACCGGCACGGTAAAAAATACAAAAGATTTGAATAACTCCGCCTTAAATGGGTCACGTGACGTACATCCATTTCGGTCTATCAACAGCAATGGCGACGACGAGAAAGATAGGTACATGTATACCGTTAAGTTTGACAGATTTGGCAATGAAAGAAAAAAGAGACAGACTGACAAGGATAGGAACGACGGGAGATTGTCATCGGAGACCACTTAGATTATTGGAATGAAACAGGAATTAAAGCCGAATTAAACTTAAATTTCCATCATGAAGTTGTAGGGGTTTAGCTAGTCAGGTTCATGCTCCATGTGTTCCGTGTCTTTACTTAAATAAGTTATAATTACCAAGTGGATTTGTTTTGAGGAATTTTTTAATAAAGAATAAATAAACGCTCTCAGCACATGCATCCCTCAGGAAGAGGGGATATTTACTCCGTTTACCTTGTCGATGATGCTAAAATCGTGTTTCATCTTTATTACTCATAATTAACAATTTATATTGTTCTCCATTAATGAATATCGGAATATTAATGCTTCGAGTACCATCTGATAAAAGAATCATCTAATTTAAGTCATGAAAAACGTGATTCTAATTTGTAAACAAACTGTCCTTCCATCGTGTTTTCAATGCAAGGTTTTCCCGCACTCATGCGCAGTGGCGTTATGAATGGCGGGTCACAATAATATTTATCAGACGTGTAGCAAAGTTTAGAGACAAATAACAAATAAGACAGAACATGTTTTATGGACCTAGAGTTTATGAAACGTCTAATTATAAGAAGCATGATGTATTTTTTCACTCAAACTCATGTCAAAATTTTTACTTCAAATACGCCAGATATACCTTAAAGTAATTTCTGACTCTTAACGACCAATAATTATATGGTAAACACTCTTGTATAGGGCGTACACTGTTTGTCTAGATTAACTAATGTGTACAACTTTTACCAAAACATTGACCAATTTACCAGTGCCGAGTATGAAATAAACAATTTTTGTTTTAATCAGGTGACCACAGAGAACAGTGAACATGGTCACTGCAATGCCCATGGTGATCCTCACATGATCCGAATGGACTATAGGGGGTAAGGCTAATTACCGTAATTCTCAAATGATCCAAATGGACTCTAAAGGGTAAGGCTTATTACCGTAATTCTCAAATGATCCAAATGAACTATTGAGGGTAAGGCTTATCACATTAATTCTCATATGATCCGAGTGCATGGACTTCTGATGCCGGTAAGACTTATCATATTGATTCTCATATAACCCGAATGGACTGCAGAAGGTAGGGTAATCACGATAATTCTTATATGATCCGAATGGACTACGCAGCCGATAAGCAGACTTAAAGGGACTTGGACACGATTTGAGATCAAAAATTTTATTTTTGATTTTTATGTATAAAATGGTTTACTGGTGCATTTTAAATGATTGAACAAAATATTGAATGTTAAAGTCAAGTTACGAGCGAGATACAGAGGTAAGAATTGGTGTTATATAAACAAAGCTCGAGTCTTATAGTTGTTTACAAAAATGTAATGTAGAAAATTACCATTTCTTAGACAAAATGACATGTAAAAACAATTTAAACTAATTCAGTATCTTCATAAATACTATTATCAACAAAAGAAAGATACATTTGATTGAAACTTACACCAATACAACACATATGTAAAAATGACAATATTCGAGCTTTGTTTACAAAACAAAGAATTATGAACTCTGTAACTTGCTTATAACTTGATATTTGACTTTCAAATTTTGACATAGCATTATAAACTTCTACATTTATCAGTATAAACATTAAAAATGGAAAAATGAAATTTGAAAATTTTAAGTGAAATCGTGTCCAAGTCCCTTTAAATCACGATAATTCTCATATGCTCCAAATGGACTACTGAGGCCGGTAAGACCTATCACGGTGATTCTCATATGACTCGAAAGAACATTGGAGGATAAAACTAATCAAAGTGGTCCCAATAAGATCCGAAAGTACTGTAGACGGTATAGCATTAAAAATATGCAAACATAGTTACTGTAGTGGATTTGCAGATTGCAGTAAAAATAATATGCATGTTTTTTTTTATTTTACCAGACAAACTAACGTTTACGTGACGGGCGAGCTGACAATGTATGAATGTAAATCATCAAACAAACCGTTACAGGTAAACAGCCACAAGCGCAAATATTCTATGTACTCATTTCGTTCTGAATAACACATTTTATTGAAGAGAATTTAGAAATCATTTTTTGGGATATAGGTCCAGGTGAAAACATGGCCGTGTGGACATTACCATCCCTGTATTTGCGCTTTGGTCGCTAGAGAGGGGAATGACGCTGTACAGATTGACATGTGTGAGAAAAGAAAGAACCAACACGCTGTACCGGAACTCACAATTTTGTCAGAACGAGGCCTGGACGGAACTACTGTCGAACGGGACCGAAGTGGGAAAAAATTCTTTGTAATGTCGCATAAGTTGAAATTATTTAAATTTGTCTGCTACGTGTGGGTGGGTTTGTGGGTGGGTTGATGGATAGGGGTGGGGTCTTGAATTGTCAATTTGGGTGCAGTTTTGTAGATTTGATTCCGTGCAAGACTGTGTTTCATGTTTTGTTTTGGTCATTCATTAGTAAGATGGGGGAGAGAAACTCACAAAATCTACGAAATTTTATCCCAACGAATTTTAACAATTCCACAGTTGTTTGCAAATATTAACAGATGATTAGAAATTATGTTTGATATAAGAAGTCATGGCCATAAATGGAATAATCACATTTTCAATCCTTGTTTAGATTAACTTTCCGTCTGGCGCACGTGTTGTTGCTAGTACCTATGTACTTACTCACGGTCACAATGAAAAAGACGGGATGATGGACGTCGACATTCAGGCTCCTCCTGACAACAAGGGCTGTGGCCAGGGCATATGTGGGCTTTGGAACGATAACCCTCACGACGACCTCCTCGGGGCTGACGGGAAACATTACTCAAACCATCAAGTCACCGAGTTCGCCAACACATGGCGGTAAATTCAAATTTCTTATTAAACAAAGGCAATTCATATAATTAATACCGCTTTTTTAAAAAATTCTTCTTTATGTTCGATTTTGTTTTGTTTTAGAGTGAAGCCATCAGAAAGCCTCTTTAACCAAGTTTTAACCTATCAGCCTCATTACTCTGTTCAGCACGCCTACTGCACCTGCAGTAACGGAAGAGTAGATTGTACTAAGGGCTCCAAAAACACCCACAAACGTGTAAGATATTTCGCAATTTCAGATTTACTAGAGCTTTTGGGTTAGAGAGTATATATACCTATTTACTGGCGGTGACGATGGCAGGGAAACTAATTCACGGTTAGATGGAATATCAAGTTTATTTGTTGTAATTTACTTAGAAAATATACACAAAGGTACGCTTTTTATATTTTTATAAGTTACAACGTGATATGCATCATTAAACGGACCTTCCTCCTTGACATTCATTTTTGAGAGCAAGTAGTACAGTTTCTGCACTAAATGGTCGATAATTAACATTTGAAGAAAATATATTTTAGCTACTTCAGATATGCTTGCTTTTCGCAATAAATAGTATATTTAAACAGCAAATACATAAGTATTAATAATACGAGCACATCATAAGAACACAATATATACATAAGGAATTCATTTTTAGTGACAACGTGCTGGCCTTTTCTGAAGCTTAACATATTTTTTATGAACATAGAATTGCAATGGAAAATGTCGATCAGTGCGCATGTCTAGACTTAACCGACACCACTACAGACGGTACTCCGATGACGATATTGATGGCGAAGTACCTGTCGATGACGTAATAATCAAGAAAAGACGTATGCCTACTTCTTGTACATATTCTATTTTCAAATTGTCTTTGATTTGCAAAATCGTATAACCTGAAATCTCTTTCGACAGAAAATTTTAATTACAAACCACGTGACGTGTTCCCAACGACGACAGGGATAAGCGAGGATGAGGCCAGAAGGATTTGTCAAACTGGCCTGAGTAAGGCTACCCTGTATACCCGGTGCCACGACGAGCCGGGCATGAACCTTACCGCCCTGGTTGACTCCTGCATGGAGGATGTCAAGGTTGACGTTCCATATATTGTAACCCAACCATTTACTTTAAAAACAAACGACCCCCCCCCCCAAAAAAAAAAAAAGTTTAATTAAAAATGAAGGCTATATGCAAGCTCCGGTAATACAATTAAAATTTATAATTTTCATAACTGAAGGATGCGATCCCTTCCCATATGATAATACACATCATGACATGAGCAGCACTTTATATGCAATTTGGGGTAGAACTGTTTGCAGTGAATTTTCAGTTAATCAATAATCTTAACATTTTATGTCATAGAAAGTATAATGGTCTACATAATTATTACAAACAAAATTAAAAATTAAATTATGCCCCCTCCTCGTGGCGGTTGCCGGTTTTAGATTTGCTTCTGTGTGCCTATATGAACATCATCGTGTGCACAGATTTAGAGAAGGGGTGGGAGTGAGGGGTCCATTTTATTGTTTATCTCAATAGAAAGTATACAGAAAGTAAATCACAATATGCAGGTGTCCTGCACCACCTTAAAGCTGTTATTTACCTTATAAAATAGTGCAAGTGGATTTGAAGAATAGGTCATAAAAATACATGCATGTTACAAATGAATGATCTTTGTCTGAAGTTACGTACACAACACAGGTCTGCATGTCTCATTAGCGGGTACTAGTTTTACCAAGCTCTTCGATTACATGGGTGTTGCTAAAACGCGGAACGGAAAACGGAACGGAAAGCGGAACGGAAGGGAAAACGGAAAATCTTTTCTAATGTTATTTACCTCGTAGATTTGTTAATCATGCTAAAACGATATACTTTATGTACCTTTTTAATTTTTTTTTAAAGATTAGCAATATTAGATTATTTTTTCAAGAATATTTATCTCCTCAAAATTAACAGTACATGCATTGACCACTATATTCTGTCCCAAAATGTCCTCGATTCACTTTTTGCTGTATATTTATATATACCTCAGGGTTCAAGAAGCAATTCTCTTTTAGAAGCATTAAACATTCTCATTATTCTTTCTTTAAAACGTCCTCTCTAGCTTATCAGCTGGTATAAATACACGGCTAAAAATAAAGAAGTCTATGGGGTTTTGCATTTCAACAGACCCGGATGATAGTGTTTAAAAATTGTGCAAGGTCTTCTGAGTGACTTCCAAATGTAGAAAAGATGTCAATATTTTCCATTATAAATCGTCCAAATGTGCTGCATGAATATTTTGGGATCGACAGACTATAGTCCCAATATATAATCGGAAAATCAAACCAGGCAACGTCTAGAGCTCTCTATTCGGATCATATGTATATAGCTGCTGGAATAAACAACTGCTTAGTAATGCAAACGTAAACAAAATTGCATTGCTAAAAATACTAGTTTCACAAATTACTAGTTTCACAAATTACCGGGTATTTTAATGTTTACTGTATTTTAATTTTTAATGTCGTCAGTCCTACGGTTTTTTTTCTTCCATCTCAATGATACTGTATCGTCTGTATGATAAAAGATCGTCCAGAACACCGAAAATTCAATTTTGATGTAAGTATATACATGTACATCATATTTGAAATATAAAAATACTCAAAACACGCATAAAACGCTTTCACTAACTGCGTACGTTACGCTGATATGCCAGCAATACCATATAAGAAAAATAAGTAAAAAGTTATAGCTAATTTGCTCGTTTAATCATGTTAATGTTTCACAATTCGTATACATTTGATTTTTCCGTTTCCGTACTCAACTAAAGCCGAATGACTACAATGCTATAATTGATAGACATTCATATGAATATTAATAAGATAACAACATGTTGATAATCATTCATTAGATATAAATAAAAAATTCAAAGTAAATCGTTTCTGGCCAGTCTATACCCTTTTTAAGCGATAAACGTGATGATATTTTCCATTCCGTTCCGCTTTCCGTTCCGTTTTCCGTTCCGCGTTTTATAGCAACATCCATACATGCATGTCTGTGCTTTCCGTATGCAGAAAAGGATTAATTAAGATCAGCTAAAGGAATTCATTATTGTGTTTTAATTGGATTATCATTATGATGTTGACCAATTTAGGTAAGCATAATACATGTAGTAGCAGTAGCACAATATAATGAGATGCCAGCAATGCCAGCATACATATATAAGTTCTACTTTCACTTTCTAAATGTGATCTCCCTTTGACAGCATACTAACTGTATCATCATCTTTTGATATTTAAATAAGCTTATCATCGTTACCTATCCTATCGCATTTGTAAAGTTTCTGTCATTTTAGTTGCAAAAGTTATTTTTTTCATTTGTTAGACTGCATGCACTATTGAGTTGACCCCATATTGACCCTGTATAAACAATTTCTTATTAAATTTGTGTATTACATGTAAGTAGGTGTAGACACTTATTATTTTTACATGAGTTATAATAGGAAGGAAGGAGTATTTCTTTCTTAATGTATTATAATGCATCAAATACAATGTAGGTCATGACCTTATGGGACTGTTCTGACCCCACGAAACGGGAAAATACAAAATATCTTCTAATGTCATTATGATGCATCAAATGGTGTAAAGTACATTAATGACCCCCAGGTGTTGTCTTTAATCCCCCCCCCCCCACCTTATGATATGATACACTGTATATTTTGTTAACTTCTGAGATCTGAGATTCTCATCCCTAAACCATAATTATAATTTATTTTTGCTCTTAGTGTCATTGCGTGTAAAATTGTATGTAGATTATGCCCCCTTGGAGACACCCTGACATTTTAGAACTAGGAATAATAATGTATTTTATCTTATTCATATGTTATACAGTAGTGTTCGATCCATGTGGGTAAATCCTAGCCTAATGATGTCACTGCTTTGTTTAGGAGACTTTACAATTGCCCCAAATAGGCAAATACACATGGAAGTGATGCATATAACATTTTGTTTATAAATCTTAAAAATTGAATTAAGCAATTTCCAAAATGTTAATGTGAATCACGAGAGAAAAAGCAATCAAGAAATGATTTAAAATTTGCTACTGTACACATGTAAGAATGTATTAAGAAGACTGCATGAATCTTTATAACCAGGTTAGATTTGGGGGGGGGGGGTGAATGTGGAGTATAAACATTTATAATTTGAATCATTTATTGTTATTAATTTTAACTTGTCAATGAATACTACTTATTGATCCCAAGGTAGAAATATGACCTCTGATCATATCTCAATAGATCATTTGTCAATTATGCAAGGTGTAATATAATTTTTTTTAAGAATAACATTTTTTACCAGTTTATAAAAGTGTTTAGACACCCAAATTATATTTTGATTTTAATAGATCATTCGACAAGGGGGGGGGGGGGGGGGGGGGAAGAACAGTTTATATTTGAGTTTGTTTGGGAGTGGGGGTTCCAAGTCATATATTTGACAATTTTTTAATGTAATTTAAAATAAGACTAAGCCATACTACAGTCATGAACATGAATAGTATAGAACAAATCACAAACTAATACATGTACATGTATATATACATAGGAAGTATTACAAAACAGATGATTGATCTATATCTGGGTTCTTAAATTGAATCATATATCATGTACATATTATATTATTGTTTCTTTCTTCAAGGCATTTAAGATGGTATGTAGGTCATGATCCCAAGTGCTCTTCCTGAAATTATTAAATATCATAAAAACCATTGAGATCCCCACCTTAATCCAAAGATATTATTCCTCCTTAGGTCATGCAGGCGCATCAGATCATTATGGCATGTAAGTCATGACCCTAAGGGGTCATCCTGACCCCCTTAGAATCAGAAATTGTCAATTATCTTTAAATTATTGATTTGATGATCCTATCTCTATTTAATCTTTATTATTAAGTCTCCCGAACGAAATTTGGAGACTTATTGTTTTTGTACGGTTCTTAATACGGTACATGTATTATTATTCTTCATCTTCTTTTTCTTCTCTCCTGCTCTGAACTTGTTTCTCAGAGATGGCTGAACAGAATTGTACAAAACTCTAGGATATGATAGGCCTGCATATCTAGTTGTGCACCCTGGTTTGATTTTTCTCATTTTGGGTTAGACAACCACTTTTAGGGGGAGGGGGGGGGGGGGAGGGGGGTGTCAAAAGGGTGTGGGGTCTAACATTGAACCTTGTAGGAAGAATCGTAGACTCTATTGTAAATGGTAACTTGAAAACGGACAAAGATAATAATATAGGGTTTTCATAATCATATATTGGCTGTTACTGGCAATATATAGGGTTTATTAGATCTGACCCCTGGGGTCATCCCCACCCCCCAGGAATTTGAAATTACCATATATCTCAGAAACTGTTATAATCATGACCCCTAAACCATATATATTCATGTTTCTGATGTCAAGGGGCATCAAATGTTATGTAGGTCATGGGCCCTGTGGGTGGTCCTGACCCCCTCAAACAGCAAGTCCCTTAATATCTTCAAAACAGTTGAGATCCCCACCCTTAAACCATATATATTCTTGTTCCTTGTGTCAAGGGGTATCAAACGGTATGTAGGTCATGGGCCCCGGGGATGGTCATGACCCCCCTTGAACAGGAAGTGCACGAATATCTCGAAAACGGTTGAGATCCCCACCCCTTAACCATATATATTCTTGATCCTTAAAGGGCATCAAAAGGTATGTACCGGTAGGTAATGGGCCTCAGGGTTAAATTCAATTTTTCAAAACCGTAATGCACATCTGTGGAACAGTTCCTATCATATCCCAAGATATGATGTGTCTATCCATTAAATCATAAAAGGAGTTCTAGGATCTATGTTTTTTTGAAGTGATAAACGTCAATTTTCTGCTTCTTTTTGACTCCCTGGATGAAATTTAAATTTTGAAAACCTTACTGCACATCTAAAGAACAGTCCCTATCATATCCCAAGATATGATTGTCTATCCATTAAATCATAAGAGGAGCTCTTGGATCAATGTTTGTTTTTTTAGTGATAAGCGTCAATTTTCTGCTACTTTTTGACTCCCTGGATGAAATTTAAATTTTTTAAACCTTATTGCACATCTATAGGACAGCCCCAATTATATCCCAAGAGATGACGTAGCTACTCCAAAAGTTGTAAGAGGAGTTCTGGGAATCATATTTTTTTTGCCAAAAAACGTCATTTTTTGTTGCCAACTGATCCCCTTAATAAAAAAAAATTCTGGAACCTGATCACGCCTCAATATGACACCCCCAATCATATTCTAGAAGATCATTTGGCTACTGCCAAAAAAAAATGACGTTTTTGAAACCAGTTTTTTTGTAAAAAAACGTCATTTTTTAGCCATTAAATGACCCCCAAGACAAAATTGAAAATTCCGAAACCTTATTGCGCATCTATAGGATACCCTAAAACATATTCCAAAAGATGATTTGTCTACTGTTGAAAATGTAGAAGGAGTTCGAGGAAGAAGGTTTTTTTTGAAAAAACGTCATTTTTTACCAATTATTTGACCCCCAGGACTAACAGAGAATTTTTGAAACCTTTTTACAAAACAACATGATACCCCAAATCAAACTCCAAGAGTTCAGTTTGCTGGTTTATAAGATGTAGGAGCAGTTTGAGAAAGTAAAACGTGACAGACGGACGGATGGACGGACAGACGGACGGACGGATGGAACAGGGTAACAACAATATACCCGAACTTTCTTTAGAAAGTGCGGGTATAAAAAGGAAAGGAAAAGCTCCCATAACATTTTTCAAACACGAGCAATATGCAATCAACAGAATTTGTTAAACTACAACTGTAACTTTTAGGCAAATGTTGTTTGTGCCGGTGTATTTAATTGCCTTTTTGAAATTGAGACTGGGAAATAAATTTGAGAATACTCTATGGAAAAATTTATTTTAAATTAGAATTTTTAAAATTTAATTTTAATGGCCCTGGACTTCAAACAAGTTTCTTTAAAATTGATTAAAAATTGATGATGTTAATTTGGCGGGTTTCCTTTTTCAAGGCTTCGGGGAGTGATCTGTTTCTGGTCACGCAATTGTCAACATTTGACAGCCTGTGTCAAAACGAGGTAATGAAGAAACTATCCAATTACAAGACGAGCCCGGATGGAGACCTCATTCCTCCTCTTGACGTCACGGATCACGTGTGCCCTAACCAATGTAGCCTTAGGGGCGCATGCTTTTTAGGCCGCTGCAGTTGTCAACCCGGCTATACTGGGGTCGATTGCAGCATAAACTCAAATGACTCTCCCAGTATCGTTCAAATTAGAGGGTACGTGTTTTGAGCCACAAAAGAGGATAATACACACCTTTTTCTGTAAAATTAAAAAATATCGCAAAAAGATTAACATGCATAAATTACTATTACGTAGTTTTGGGAGTTGCTTTTAATCAACTCTTTTATGCAGTTACTGTTGCAAAACGGAAGTGAAACAGTGTTTGAACCTAAGCAAAAATCTTCACCGCCGACAAGACTTAGTTCTTGAAAATAAACCATAAATTAATTGATATGTATTCAAAAGCATTGTTTTTCAAGAAAATATATACCTTGAAAATGGTCTGATTTCAAACGGTACGACAATTTAGATACTTTTTAGTCGTATGTAGTTCAATAAGACTGATTCGCTGTCATTGATTACCATAGCGCCATTTCTACAGCGGTAGAGTTTGGAATCAATGAACTGCCAGACCATCCAATCTCAAGAAAGATCCAGTGCTGGCGCAGACTAGACTTTATTATTATTTGTTTGTTAAAAAATGTAAAGATGCAATTTTCTAGAAATATTTCGTTTACTGATACATAATGCATCGTATGTGTGGGGGCGTTAATTATATATTTAAAAATTACACAACATGATTCATATGGGGGTTTCCGTCTATAGCTAGGAATTCTTGTTGAAAAGGTAAAAAAAAAATTCATAATCATTCATAAACATCGAAGAAACCCCCTTGCCATGCGAAATTACATATCGTTGATTTTAAATTGAATAATAATCATAAAATCAACTACCGACCGTACTTCAGTACTTTGATTAATTATACAGCGTGTAGTCTAGTATAAGATTTAGTTAGTAACTGTTTCATTTTCTATTATGTAGTGATGGCCTTTGTGACATCAGAAGAAGACCTTGCCTGCAAACTAATGTTATTGCAGAAAACATTATGGAAACTGCAAATCTTACATGTAGATTTGACCAGGTAGTAGTCTATTTTAACATGTTCCTTGATACTGTATACATGGAAATATGCACCCGTTTTATTTTCGCTTTCGTTGTAAGCGGGCGAATCTAAGACTGAGCGTAAACTGCATTCAAATTTCTCACATTATCTCTCTTTTAGTACAACTGTGTCTGGGCGAAACGGGGCGAAACCGTATGCAAGTGTAGAAGGCGAAAATAACAGGGGCGAAAATAATCCTATATACAGTATTCTGTGTCATTGAAATATTTATTCCATTGGAATACACGACAACTAATGTTTGATAATTTTTTACATTTTAGGAATCAGGAAACTCAGAAATGCTGGCAGCTGAACTTGTGTCCGCTTGGGAAATCCTGTGTTTTGTGCCTGTTCACGGCGTATCCAACGGCAAGAGTTCAATCTTAACGCAATATAAAAGATAAACAAAGCTTAGTAATACTTCGAAGTTTAAATATCATTTTAAACTTTTGTGTGACCGCCATGGGTTTACGCGCCTATTAGCACAGCATAATATTTCCACAGCATATATCAATTTTTAAAACAGTTAACAAGGTCATGTGACAGTTAAACAAAACTAATTAACCAGATTATATTTTAAGTATTTTCGTTCAGCAGTTTTAAATAGCAAGTTTGGTGCGTTACGAAAAATTGTAACGCTTAAGTTTCCAAAAACCTATTATAAAGCACAAAAAGTATTACAATATTTTACATTAGTATGCTACACTATTTTACATCAGTAAATAAGTATACATAAAGTATACATTATTTTCCAAAAAAATCAAACATAGAGATATTAACTTTTAACTGATTTATTTTTTTTAAATGGTTTGTAGAAAACATAAACTATCATCTTTTGTAGTTAATTGAATCTGATCGTGAGGCGCCCATTTGGAGGCATATGTTCAATAACGTTTTACCTACCACCTATTTCAATTAAAGGGGCATGGTCGCGATTTTGGTCATTATCTTTTCCGTTTCTTTCAGTAAAGTATTTCTAGTAGTCCACTAAAATTTGAGTGTCACTCTTTGTCTTATAAGCGAAAAACAGAGCTCGCATGTCAAAATTCGGTCAAAATGTTAGTGATTATGTTACAGATATTATGTCCGTTTTCAGGCAACACGTTGCAACAGTACAACATTTCCATCTCGCTGGATGGTACAAACTTTAGCTCGCCACATTCATTTACGGTGTATGACTCTGTGTGTTATCAATGTGACGTAACAGAAAGCTGCCATTTGAAGGTTCGTAATATATCAGCATCTGCAGAAATTATACCAAAGTACAATATTTGGATCAGTAATGTGTGATGGTCTCATTAATATGTCTAACCTTGGTTTCAGTTTTTGTGGAACAAACAGATACGTAAATTCGCGAACAATGGTCTTATCAATAAGAAATGTCGTCACTAGTTCAATAATCACTTGACTTTGATGATCAACCAAACAACAAAAACCACGTCAGTTGGTGTTCATTTATTTATAATAAATCATTGACAGAATGACGCCTGTTTGATCGGCGGCCATTGTTATCCGTCAGGGTACACCAATACAGAGCACGATAAAGTTTGTGATCCTTCCCGGTCACAGACTGAGTGGTCAAATACTGGTAAGTACTGGCCCCAGAATCTGACACCGGTAAGTACTGTTCCCAAAATCTGGTAAGTACTGGCCCTAGAATCTTACACCAGTAAGTACTGTCCCTAGAATCTGACACCAGTAAGTACTGTCCCTAGAATCTTACACCAGTAAGTACTGTCCCTAGAATCTAACACCAGTAAGTACTGTCCCTAGAATCTAACACCAGTAAGTACTGTCCCTAGAATCTGACACTGGTAAGTACTGTCCCTAGAATCTTACACCAGTAAGTACTGTCCCTAGAATCTGACACCAGTGAGTACTGTCCCTAGAACCTTACACCAGTAAGTACTGTCCCTAGAATCTGACACTGGTAAGTACTGTCCCTAGAATCTGACACTGGTAAGTACTGTTCCCAGAATCTGACACCAGTAAGTACTGTCCCTAGAATCTAACACTGGTAAGTATTGTTCCCAGAATCTGACACTGGTAAGTACTGTTCCTAGAATCTGGTAAGTACTGTTCCCAGAATCTGACACTGGTAAGTACTGTTCCCAGAATCTGACACCGGTAAGTACTGGCCCCAGAATCTAACACTGGTAAGTACTGTTCCCAGAATCTGACAAGGGCAAGTACTGGCCCCAGAATCTAACACTGGTAAGTACTGTTCCCAGAATCTGACAAGGGTAAGTACTAGCCCCAGAATCTAACACTGGTAAGTACTGTTCCCAGAATCTGACACTGGTAAGTACTGTTCCCAAAATCTGACACTTGTAAGTACAGGTTCCAGATTCTAGCATTGGTAAGTACTGACCCCAGAATGTAGCACTGATAAGTACTGACCCAGAATCAGTCAAAGACCCATTGATCTTTTACATGTAAGTACTGGCCTCAGATTAGTCACAGACTACTAGTAATCGGTCTATTACATTTAAGCACTGGACTCCAAATTAGTCAAATATATCGGTTTATTTTACGTAAGTACGAACCCCAGAATCAGTCACAAATTTATTGGTCTATTAGAACCATTTTAACAAGAGCTTGGACTTTGGGTAGTTTGTGTCAAACAGCAGTGGGACGTTAGCCTGTCTATTTTACTGCTGGCTACTCGGCCATTGCTCTTTGAAATCATCAAAATTTGTCAGGCTTTTGAGCTAAGACTATGCAATCTGTGTATATTTCACTCGAAAACAGCGTCATTTCCAACTTGTTTTGACGCAAGAAATAGATACTAACGTCCAAGGCCTTGTTAAAATGATTCTACATGTAAATACAGGCTCGGTATTAGTCACAGACCTATTGGTCTGTTATAAGTAAGTTCGGGCCCCATAATTAGTCACAGACCTAATGATCTTTTACGGGTTTGTACTGGTCTCAGAATCGGGAAGCAGACTTGCATTCGTGATAGAATCAAAGCATTGCTTTCAAAAACTTCAGATTTTAAGTTTTTAGTTCCTTTTGTTGTAAATAAACTACAAATCATCTTGAAACAAATTAAGCAAAATCAAATATTTTTAACATAATAGTTGACTCTATTAACATAGATGAATAACAAATTCATATAATATAATTTGATCAATATTGATTCATTTCCTTCATTGTAGTCATCGATCAAATTCTCTAAAGCGATATATGACTTGTTATGAGTTAATTCTCATTTTATTTCAAAGGCAATGAAATCTAAGCTGATTGTTTAATGTGTTTGTTTTTGGTAATTGAATGCGAATTGTCTTTCAGCCGTGGATCACTATACAGCTCTTTCGTCTGGCTGCCAGTGTCAGCACGACCCATCGAGCTACAACTGCGCTTGCTGTAGAAACGGTGGCTGTCAATGCATTCGTCATCCAAACAAATGCTCCGAATGCACAATTCTCGGCTGTTAAGTCGATATTGTGAAAAATATACGTATATGTAAAATGCATCGCATGTTCTTCCTCGTTAAATAATAATTGCAATTAAGGATCTATCTAGAAAAGGTTCTGCTACACGAGTTTGATACTTCGTTTAGAAATGTTAAATGGTTAGGGAAATATGTACATGTGCTGAGCTGAAATAAGAAATAAAAGGATACTTTGTGACGAAGCAATAATCTAGGTATTTTATGTTTAATTCATAATTGAGCAATTTGCTAAATGACGAAGCAATTTTCTCACAATTTATATTCTTAAAAAGGTTTGTTCCCGTTTTGCACACATTTAAAAATAAGGTATCGACGAAGTGTGTGCGAAACGGGTTTTGACCAGGTGAGATAATTGTTTAATGGTTATAATCTGTATGTCAGTTCCTGTGAAGGAAATTAACAATTAAATAAATAAACCATATTACTGGTAATTGATAGTTACATTTATTTTATGTTACAATATAAGTTGCATAAAAGCACATTTACATGATAATTGAAATCCATGTTCTTGAATATAATATCATACATCAAATCGGTCAAGAACATTTTCATTTAGTTCTTTAAACTATAATGATTATTGCGAAAATTTTGTACATGTGTTGAGCAAGAAAGTAACAGCAAGCAAAGCATTAGCCATGATGAACCACTAAGTGTAAGTG
Organism: Magallana angulata; assembly: GCF_025612915.1. Taxonomy (NCBI): domain Eukaryota; kingdom Metazoa; phylum Mollusca; class Bivalvia; order Ostreida; family Ostreidae; genus Magallana; species Magallana angulata. The sequence continues at coordinate 37,704,049 of NC_069117.1, read as the reverse complement.
ATGAGCCTGCAAAATGTAATACTGTTGCATACTGAACGTTATTTATGCTCCAAAATATAGTCACCTTGTTAATTGATGCAAAAAATAAATAAGAATGATAATTTACATTTGGATGGACACTCCATACAGGATAATGTCAAGCTTGGATAATTAGTAATCTTCAATGAGATACAGTCATTTGGAGACATTTTGAATCGCATCGCGTTTTTGTTTTCGGACGTTTGAGGTGTCGTATGATATGTATTAAAATAAAAAAAACTACCCTATAGTCATACGTCATCAATTTAAGTTTGAATAGAAAAAAATATCATATATTAATATTAATTTTACTTCTTTTTTTTTCTTTGCTTACATTAATAGAGGAAATTTGTCTAGTAAAAACGCTGTTAGATATTTTTCATTTATGCTGTGGCTTCAATAATCGAAGGATGATAAATCGGCAATTTTATATGCTTCAAGAACTGTAAAGATTTTTCACAAAAATAATCAAATGATGCATTTTCAACCCTCTTTATTTGGGGTTTATAGAATCAATATCAAAAATATTATTTTTGTCGGAATGTTTTGTACCAGTTTAGCTACTGATTTGAAATGATACAGAGTGACCTGCTATATATTACTGCTGTGTTGTCATAAGAATTACTCTATTGAAATATTTTGTGACAAATTAAGATATGCTTCCTTCAGTGACGTATATACTGGTTTCCTAACATAATCTCCTTTCTATTCATACCAAACAAATAAGCATAAACACGCGTTTTACATTTTTTACGACTGAGTTGAAAAAAGAGATTCGGAAAACCCTAAATGACTGCAGATTTCCCCCTTCTTCCCATATTTATCAATTGAATCAGCTTTCAAATTGGCTTTTTTTCCGACATTTTTTCCTTAATTTATTCAGTTTTTAGCCGGGCTTTGCTGAAGGCAGAGTCCTGGCAATCGCCAATGTTACTATAAATAGCACAACTTCAAACGTAAACCAAAAAACGAACAGCGTCAAAGTAAAAGCTTCCGCTACACCAAATAGTTACATGTTCATAGAAAGCCATGTTTTGTCAAATCTACTGGGTTTTGTTTTGGCTTGAGAATAAATTTAGCGTTGAATTTTTTGGGAAAGAGGGTTGATTTTATAACGCATCAATTCAATGCACTGTTGATTTTTTTTCTACTAGACAGACATATTTTTGTTGCTAGCCGCTTACAAAATAATTCAGTCGATCGCTCTCTGGTGCATTTTCGACTTTGAAAGCATGGGAGAGAGAGAGAGAGAGGGAGAGAGAGAGAGAGAGAGATTACCAGTTTTACTACACAATATGCATAATGTCACAACAAAAGAGCCCGGCTTTCAATACTTCAGTACTTTGATTTATTTAAAGTAAATGGACAAAAATGTAAAAGTTGAATTATCTATCGCTATTTTTCTTATCCATAAGCGGAAATTTAAGGATAAAAATATCATTATTTCTATTTTATCGAATGCTGATTGTTATAAGTTATTAATACTAAAACACAAAACAATATATATATTCTTTTTGTTTCATCCAGGTAAATCTTGCAGTTAAAGCAGACTATAATTGCTATCCTACTTTTTGTTCTGTACCCAATTATCAAATGTGTGCAAAACGGGAACACATCCTTTAAAAAAACATACCATTTCTTTTTCAAGACACTTTAAAATTACGGGGGCTCGTTTTATTTAATGGTACTCAATTACAATTATTTATTTTATAATAGTCTGCTGAACTTAAAATATTGGCGTATTTCCCCTTATTTTACAAAGTAAGTTAAAGGCTGTAAAATACAAAATAATTCAACCTGCCGCTAGATTATATATCATCATATTTTTATAGAAATAAAAAAATTGACGCCTCTTGGTGTGTTTAATTAGACTTTAAATTAAAACTGATATCAAGCTTATTTTTACAGTAAATGTCAAAACCAAATTGTCCTCTTTGCAAACAAAACATACTAGTAATCAATTTTCCAAGAAAATACTCGTATGTGAAAAATCTACATAAAGATAATTTGAAATTGAATTTCTGAACCTTTTAACGATAAGATAGGAGTTGTTACATATTGTCGAAAATAAATTTACCTTGTATTGAACAGTAATTCATTATCATTACTTGAACGATATATTAAAACACAGTGGTAATGGGATGTCAAGAGTGAGTGACATTAGGCTACTTATTCAAGATAAAACATATTTACACTTATAACATTTTTTAAAATTTAAAGATAATTTTGTAAATTAAAAATTTATTAACTTAAACATTTACCGTGATTTAACTAATCATAATGATAAAATTTAAAACGATGAGGTATTTAACTATTTTCATTTAGATTTACAACCATTAATTTATAACTTTTTACTTCTATTTATTTTGATTACATTTTACAGTGTATATATATATCAAGAAACAAAAAGATTCTTTAATAAAGTAACACAATTCGATTTCGCTTTATGTTTCGACTTTAAACAAACTAATGTATTGCGTCTAGAGATTCTACTTAAGCCAGACATTGCTTGTTAAAGTATCAATATACTAAATGATACAATCCCGATTTTTTTATATTGTTGATTTTTTATAAAAGTTAATGTCAAACAAAAAGTGTAGATCATTTATTTCCTATGAGATTCAGATAGATAGTTAACGAGCCCGTCAGTTCAATAGCTTTTTGATCGATTTACAACACATCGTATAGGATTACGGCAGTCATTCATCGGTCAATTCCACTGATTTTAACTCCGAGTGAAAATCAATTGTATCGCCGGATTTTTTTTTTTTGGTCATAACTGGAAATGAATCGGTAAATTTTGCCCTCTACCACATATGCAGTCGTTTTAAAAATGGTTTCAGTACAACTGATTAAATGTATTACAGATATTGTTGTCATTATAGAAAAAAAAATTTATTTTGGGGGAAAGAGAAGTATCCTTGCTTTGTCATTGTCAAAAGACATTGTTGCTCATGTAGTCGATGCGGGCCAAGGTCATCATGTTCATCAATCCACAAAGAACAAAGTTTAGTGTGGAAGTTCTGTTCCATTCCAAATATAAAGAGTAAATTTTGTTTTATTTCCGACATACAAAACCTGCTGATGAAACAAGTTTGTCAAAGTTTACGTTTTCTTTCTTTTTTACAGGATTTTTCAAAAAATCCGTCATCAGGTTAGATCCCCTTGCTCTGTTGCTTTGTAGGCATCACTTGCAGTGTTATCGGTTTTGATTTCCCAGTTTTCTCTTTTCCCAACAAATGAGCTAGTTCATACAAAGCAAGAAAATTGTTTACAAAAATTGGAATAACAAGGGCCAGAACTATTACTCCACTTATTGCGCAACACGCCCCTATGATGCGACCTAAAGCGCTTGTCGGATAGATATCACCATAACCAACCGTTGTCATGGTGATCAGCCCCCACCACCAAGCTGTGGGAATACTCTTCATAGTGTCCGTTTCCACAAAGTAAAGAATATTGGCGAAAAAGTTCACACCAACAAACAAAAATAACAAGAGAACGAGAATTTCTTTGAAATTTTCCTTGAAGCAAAAAGCCAAGACTTTAATGGCGGCGACGTGTTGAAAAATCCGAAGCAAACGAAACACACGAAGCTGTTGGAAATATATAAGGATGTCTAGATCCCCCGTTCCATAGGTGAAGTTAATCAAGATTTTTTCCAAGACAAATCCAACGATTCCACAAACAAGGACAATCGAGTCCATGATGTTAAGAAGTGACTTATAGTACATAACAATGCTCGGACAAGTCGTAAGGCGCAAGATTAGGTCTACGGTGAAAACAGCAAGTACAATAAGGTCAATCCGATCAAACACCGCAAGGCGAGCGTGTTTGTAAGGAAGTTTAACGTGCTTTAATTTTCTTTTCAATCTCAGTGTCGAATAATAATCATCTCCTATACCCGTAGCTCCTGAACTGTTTCTAAATCCCTCCAGTTTCTCTTCAAAATCGTCGTCGGAATACTCTGCGTATTCACCCAGAAACGACATCATCGCTATCTCCGCGTCCTTACTGCAGTCGACGTTATTCTCGAAATACTCTTTAACTTCGTCGTCATAATCATTGTCGTAAAACAACAAGTCACGTGCTTCACAAATCGTCAGTTTCCGCTGAAGGCTTTGAACCGTGCTCAGTGATAGTGAAGCCAATGACAGAAGAACAAAAGTGAGAATAAAGCCAAGATAGATCTGAAAAATAAAAGTTTACATTGTAGATATGAAAAATAAAAGTTTACATTGCATAAACTTAACTTCACAAGTTAAATCAACGCAGCTGCCCAACGCTATAAAACTGACAATGTTGCCACAGCGTAAGTTTTTTCTGTCCAAGCCACGAAGACCCGAGTCGTTTTTGAATAGGGTTTTTCAATTTTAATGTTTTGAAAGTCTAGGGATGTCAATTTTACTTCGATGGCATAGTCGATTAATCGGATCCTTTAGTCGAGCGATAGTCGAGCAACGGTGATTCATCTGAAACTGCTGTGTGTCCCTTTCAAATGAAATAATTCTACTTAAAAGGTCTTGGACACGATTTGACTTAAAATTTTCAAATTTTATTTTCACACTTTCAGTGTTAATACTGATAAATATACAAGTTTTTAATGCTATGTCAAAATTTGAAAGTCAAATATCAAGATATAAGCAAGATACAAAGTTCATAATTCTTTGTTTTCTAAACAATGCTCAAACATTGTCATTTTTTTTATAATTACATATGTGTTGTATTGGTGTAGGTTTCAATCAAATGTATCTTTTTTTGTTGATACTAGTATTAATGAAGATATTGAGGTAGTTCAAATTGTTTTTTACTTGTCATTTTGTCTAAGAAATGGTAGATTTCTACATTACATATTTTGTAAATAACTATAAGACTCGTGCTTTGTTTACATAACAACCGATTCTTACCTCTGTATCTCGCTTGTAACTTGACTTTAACATTCAATATTTTGGTCACTCATTTAAAATGCACCAGTAAAGCATTTTATACATAAAATATAAAAATATAAAAATTTGATCTCAAATCGTGTCCAAGTCCCTTTAAGCTCTGAATACTTATTTTTGGATGTCGTTGGTCTTATGACACACCAACCGGTGCAGACAAATTGAATACCGCGCGTTAGCGCGGTATGATAATTTGTTTGCATCGCTTGGTGAGTCATAGGACCGATGCCATCCAAAAAAAAGCATTCAATGCTTATATTTAATATATTTTCATACTGATGTCTATTTGTATGAAATATTGTGTATCACCGCTATAAAGCCTTTAATTTTGCTCTTAGTCATGGATATGAAACATACATGGAACAGCCATATTAACATGTTATTTATAAAAAAAAATAGTATGTCCCAAGTTATTGCTTCCATCACTTTTTGGTGATTTTTTAAGAAAAAAAATGCACACACCTATGAAAGAAATGCTGTTGAAATCGATAAAAGAGAAAATATCCAAGATATCTTCATTGAAAAATTATCCCTTTTCACTCATAAAAGTTCACAGGAACGAAAATAAATTTCTAATGGAGGTTTATAATGGGAAATGTTTACATCTTTTCTCCATTCGGAAGTACCCGGGACACCTCGCACAATTTTTCAACGTTATCATCCGGGCTTATTAATGGCTGATGCAATGCAAAAATCCCGTAGACTTTCTATTTGTGGATGTGTTTTGAAACCTGAAGCGTTAGAGGGGGCGTTTCAAATCAGATAATCTGGAAATTTTTCATATAAGTGGATGAACGTAGTTTGAACTCAAAGGTATTTATGATTATCAAAATATCAAGCGAAAAGTGGCGGAAGCAAAAACTAAGGACAGAGTTATAGTTCACTTCCACGACAAAAAATATAGTGCCAGATACTTTGTGGAGAAAAGTATTTTTAATTAACGAGTAGATATATTCTAATGATTGTTTTTCAAAAGTACATATCAAATTGGTTATGTAAGATTGAAAGTTTCATTTAATTTTACAAAAATATAAACATAATCAAAACACGTGAAAACGTTTGTATCTGTGCTCATGGTGCATGAATTAGCTAAGTGTATTCATAGAAAATTGAACGTCGCAGATGTCTAATGCAATGAAACATAAGAGGAAATATACACTGAATGTAAATATTGTCACATATACCATATCATTTATGATGCTTCGCACTATACATGTGGATGTATTTAATATCAAATTAATAGACAAGTATTTTATCTAAATATCCGTGAGCAAATGTCTAATTTTTTTTTCTTGTTTCTTGTGACGCTTACTCATAAAAGAGCTCCATATCATCTTAGACAAATCAATTGTGACCTGTTTCGTGTTAAATCACTGGTCCGTGCTCAATCAACAATTCAAGTTAATGATAACGAAAACAAACACCTTAGGATGATTACTAATATGAGTAAATTTTTTGGTTATTATAAATCAAACATCTAATCAAATAAATATCTGATTAAAGGAACCCCAAATTGATTTCTTCGAGTACATGCTTGCCTTAGTACTTCTATTCAAACAACTATCTGGCCCCAGGACCATAAATCTCAAAGACGAGCTCACTTTTGATCTCAGTCTCACTTTTACAAAGGGAATATATAGTCGAAAATTGTCACTGGGATCAAAAGAGAGCTCGTCTAAATTTTATGGTCCCGGGTCCTGATCTGCAAAATCAGAAGAGATCAATAATTAACCGCTTAAAAATATACCAGGGACACCGATTCGATGGAACAGATTGTAACATGATCAAAAATACCGAGAAAAAAACCCTTGTTATTTTCATTCGTATCTTAGAAACTGCCAAGTAATCTACTATGCAAATTTTAGTCGATGATCGGCGTGACCGAGCGATAGTCGAGTACTCGAGTACTCGTTGACATCTTTAGTTGAAACAGACTAAAGGAATCAATCTTATATGAATAAATATTTTATTTGACAGTACTATTTTCATAAGTCGAAACAGAAAACTCCCATGTTCTTGCAACACATGTAAAGACATCCAAAAAAGAAACCAACAACAACAACAAAAATCGAACAACAAACAAACATTTGTCAACAGACTATCGTAAGAATACAATCTTTTATTTGTCTTCAAATTAACTGACCTTGGCTGGAACAGAAGACTCTCTGTTGTCTATAATACACCACAGTCGTTGCCTACAAGAATAACCCCCGGATGTAACCTTCTGATTATGGATTGAGGGGATGGTTTTTCTGAAACGTTTGGTTGTTTCCTCTTGTTGGTGAAAGGCCAAGAACCTGGAAACAAAAACAACTTTGTTTTGATGTTGATGATCACCTGGAAATTGAAAACTTTAAATATCAATATAACTAACGTTAATAACGTACCATTATACTTATCTTACATTAAAAATAAAATAAAATAAACAGGATGAAAGATTTATATTTCTTTTAAAATGCAAAGTATGAAACGATATTATTCTGACAATAATTAATATATGTTGGCCTACATATATGATGAGTAATATTTTATGGCAAGTACGAAAAAAAAGTAAACAGAAATAAGAACTTCTGTTTGTATTCCAAAAAAAAAATGGTTCCTTTGCAAAGGTTTATCTCTTCTCAAACCCGTACCATTCCATAAGAGCTGGTGGACTAAAGTGAAAACAAAACAGGAATATTTAACACAAATATATTAAACACAAACACTTTTTGTGTTTGTATCAACATTTTGTATAATTAAGCGGAAACTCGTCTTTCCAAATTTCACTCAATATTTGTTAGCTTTGTAACAAACTGTGACAAAGAGGCGGCGTTTAGGTACTTTATGTAATTCATTAACTTTAAACCATTCACTCTTTATACTTTTACGTACTTTTGGAAACTCTCTTACTTGCGTCTTGAAAAATTCAAATAAGGTAATTTTGTTCAGTTTAAAGTTGCATTTACCAACCCTTAATGTGTGATGGACATAGTATATTTTAAAACAAAGATTGAGATCATATGATTATTAAGGTGGTGTGGGACACCTCCATGTTGTGACGTACTATTTATCGAAATAAACAGTAAAATCAAGTGTAATTTAATAATTTCTTTCCCAAACTTGTCACCCAACAGCGTAGCGTAGTGGATTAGAGGTTTCGCGACGAGTCTGTAAGTCATTAGTTCGAGTCCCGCGGGGGATTTTAAAATTTTTAGCTTACCAAAAAATTTGAAATGTAATTTTTGGTTAAAGGGTACCTGCAGTGCCGGTCAATTTTTGATATAATGGAGATTTATGTGTAAAAACATCATCCTGAAAATTTTACAGCGATCGCATAAGTAGTTTTTGAGATATTTGGGGAAAACCCGATTTCACACCTGAACGAGTTTTGAATCAAGCCGATTTGGCACGAGATGAACTGTGACGTCACGGGGTCAACGCCGCTGTATGAGAAACAGGAATATCGTATGAAAACTGTTCGTTTTCTTGCATTGTTTTATCGATATATGAACATTTTTTCTGTTGTTTTATTTCCTTATCAACCCTGGATGACTAATTATACTGTTGTTTGAGTTTAACCTGTATTTTATCGAACAAAAATGCCGAATTCGGATTATTGTTTGCTTCATGAATTTCGTCAAATGTGTAACACATTTTACATATAAATGCACACCATATGTAGCAAAATGACAATTATTCAAAGCATTATTGTTATAAGAAACATATTTTGTTAATATTGTCATTCTTTCGAATGATTTCTTAGTGGCATTATTAACTGATTAATAATATTGATAATACATAATGATATTTCGTAAAAGGTAACTCGGGGTCTATTCCTCGTATAAGGAATAAAATTACAAATGATGTCGCCTGATTATTCAATAATATTAATATCGGACCAATAAAAATCAAAATAGTGTGCATTCTTTAACAAACATACACGGGATTATTAACGGATCAAGGCGAAAGTCCAAGATGGCTGCATAATTAAGTCTGTCTCATATTCTTTTAAAAATACGATAATGGAATTTAATTTTACATTTATTTACATCCTTTGATGAATTGTAACTTTGGTCATTATTAAAGTGATAAGATAAGTAACAATAAAGGCATTTACTTCGAACATTAGTTTTACTATTTAATAGTATCATGCATGATTCTTTAATCACTGATTGACGGACTATACACATGTTTTAACTGACGAATGCTTGACTTTACACAGTCTTATTTATTTTTTCTGTTTTATCTTTTAACAATTGAGTAGCAAATTATACACAAATCAATTTACCAGTCTAGAGGTGTGAAACTCTCTCTTTGTTCACCAGACTCGTGTACCTTGTGTATACATACCCCAGATACACGTGTGTCTGGAGCAGTGGCTTCGTTAGTTTACCTGTTTACCTGTGTCATTGTCTCGGATCACTCGTGTGTCAAAGATATTATGTAATCAAAAAATGAATATAAATCAGCCCATGTAAGCGTTTTAAGTAAAGGATATAAGCCAAAAACTGTCCATTCTGTGAGAGAAAGAACTGATCGAGGCCCGAAGGGCCGAGATCAGTTCTTTCTCTCACAGAATGGACAGTTTGAGGCTTATATCCGACTTAAAACATTCTCCTCTTTTGTTTTAAGAATGGACTTCAACAGGTACACCAGTAGACAATGAAAATAGAGCTATTTATAACCACCCCAAACAAAAATGCAGTCCTGAGTAGAATTCTGTTTCTATTGTCTTCTTAGTGGACAGGTACAGGTGACTTTTAGGTATAACTTGAACTGCATGATTTTTCATTCATTCACACAACTTGTGTTTTAGTATCGAGATGTCTTCCTCTGATGGAGAAAGCATTTTCTAAAAATAACTCAGTCAAAATGCAAGTATGGTTATGAAAATCATCCAAACACGGATGGTGTTCTAAGTGACATTCTAGATATGGAGGCTGGGCCAGATTTTGATATAATTCAGAACTGTGTCTTTTCTGATATCTCTGATGAAGATATGATTAACGCCAGTCAAGAGGTAGAGAGCAATAATAGGTTTTTAAAACCTCTGAATCAGCAGGATTTGGATGATTAATACGGAGTGGTTTATCTAAGAAAGCGGAGGCAAAGTCAAATCTGGATTTTCCTGATTCCATGTATACATATGTACCAGTGCATTTGAATTATTTTACAGAGTTGTGTCAATTCATTTGGATTATTATACTAGTATATCAAAGCATGCTTAATTAAATTTCATTTTGTTCTCAGATGTATGGCTTTGCATGGTATTTGTTTTATTACACGTCACCTGTACCTGTCCAATAAGTTTACAATTACTATCCATTATTTTTTACTGGGCAGATTTCACTGTCCATTCTTTAAAATAATGAACAGTTTTTGGAAACTTATTGGACACTTACAGGTAACTTTTTGGATTTGTTTTCAAATCTACAAGTACTTTATGCTATATAATAGTTTAAAATAACAAAGGATTGCATAACGAAAATGTTTTAAGATATCGTATTCATCGGTAAAAAGGCGACGAGAATAACACATTTTAAAATCCTTTAAAAAGAAATCTGATTGTAATAAAATAATAACGGATACAAATGTCTAGATCTACAATACTTAAAATAACAAGATACATCAAAACATCAGACCTATATCGATCATTTTGGCTGAAAAATCGAATTTAATTTGTATAGCTTTGTAAGGAAATTTCCCTCCCGTTGACCTCGTGACGTCACTTCCGCTGAAGCCTCGTTATCGCCTAATTCTGTTTTCTCTTGATTAGATTTCCCAAAGCAGGTAGAAATAGCCACTTTGAAGAGGCGTAACTCCGTTATTTTTGCACCGATTTCGATGCGGTTTTTTGCATTAAATTTTGGTAAATAAACTCTCTAACATATGTTTCACATCGGCTGGGCTGCAGGTACCCTTTAAATATTGCGAAATTTGAAAGTTCTGAACCGTAATGTATAATGTACTTTCACACACATTATTAGGCATATGTAATATTCAGGCAACAGAATCTTGAAATAGAGGAAAGAAATTGAGAAAAGCTAAATCAAAATGAAACTTTCTTTTCAGGTGGGCAATGTAAAGTGGGAAAGTTCGGAATAAGTGTCTTTTGAGAAGAAATACCCACCTGAAGGTAAACTCCAACAAAATGGGAACGTTCAAATTAATTTATAGATTCATTTTTGTTAGATTGACCAAGATAATATTAAAAATCTAAATGTTGTATCTTTTTCTTGACTTATGATCACAAACAACTAAATAACCAGAACAAAAAATGGTAACGAGCTAAATAATAATTTACAATTGATAATCTTGTCGTTTAAACCTATCATGGATATATTTTGCAATAAGAAAATATGTTGCAATCTATCTGTTTTCGTTCTTAACAAGGGAGATAAAACAACAAGTACAACTATTTCTTTTGTGATCGAATCCAATTTACGAAATATTGTTTCATATGTTTGAATGAAATCAATCGCTGTATTTCAAATAGGGTTTGGTAGTACAATTTAACTATTATAGTTAGGTAAAGTACAAGCATTTTAAAAAATAAAATCTACACAAAGATAAAACTGATATATCTAGATATACGCTGTATATCTAATCTTTGGTTGACACATGCAATTCCTATGGCCTTGAATGATAAAGTTATATATATATAGGTAGCACATATCTTAGTTTGTTGTCGTCGCCTGTTGTTCTATGTGTTTGATAGAGGGAGTTGTAATAATGCCATCTTGTTACCATGACATGACGCGAAGCGGATGCAAAGTGGAATATATAAAAAAGTCACAGATTTATAGTATAACTATATTTTTAAGAGAGAGAGAGAGAGAGAGAGAGAGAGAGAGAGAGAGAGAGAGAGAGGATATCGTGGAAAAATTATGGTCCATTTGTTCCAGTAAGTACCATATTCCTCATTATCAATATTTTTACAAAGTTTGTGTTTCATAGAAGAGACATTAGATAGGCATTGCAAAAACGACGCAACTGTTTCTCAATACCGTATACACTTTGCAGTGTTAATATAGTATTTTCACCAAAGAAAAATGACATTTATTATAAACTTTCTTTAAACGATAATGCCCAGGTTACAGGCTTATTTGGTAAATGTGACATTGAAAATGTTTTTTCCCGTCTTCGTAATATTCCATTTTTTTTTCTAGAAACAGTTGAAGACAATCACGTTCCCACAGTCAAAGTTCGACGGTTTCCTCTCTCTCTGGGACAAAAGTTAAACATTTTGAAGTTCTGACTTTTAATAATTTTGAATGCAAAAACGAATTTGTAGCTAATCTCTTATTAAAACTTCTGTATTGGAGGAAATTTAGCTTACCGTTTTTTGTAAATGTGAAGGTTTATTTGTGAATAATTTTCCTTTTCATCTTATCTATATCTAATAACTCATTACATGAATTATCTTGTTTAACCTGTTGTCACAGAGGTATTTTTGTTTACAACCTTTGCCCATTTACATTATAAGGCATCGTTTATGTTTGTTTTATATAATCTATACATCTAAACATACCAGTATATCACAAAAATTACCATCCACCTTCAAAATCCTTCAAATTTGTCATAAGTGTTTCTTTAAAAAAAAATGATTTATTTCTGTTTGACATATATTAAAAACTGACAGTCAAAATCCAACCTAATACATTCTATTTAGTTCTAATTTTCGCCTTTAATATACAACCTATAATTTGGGAAAGCAAAATAAGCGTGACAAGCTATTATAATTATACTAAACAGTTACAAATATTGAACTTACCTGTACAAACAACACGGTTCTAGCAGCTCAGACCCGACTCCCCAAAACTCCAGCTCCTCGGCAAACTGTCCTGGGCACACATTTAGAGGCATGTGTAACTTGCCCGTAAGGAAATAATTGTGTATCGCTTTAAACGCCTCCTCCGGACGATTAAATGAAATATCTCCTCCCTTTTCTTTGCTTAGTTCTGGTAACATTTTCCCCAGTAAGGTTTCTCGATTTTTCGCAATGTTCTCTTTAGGAATTTCAAATCTGGTTCCCGCTACGTATATTTCAACAAGAGATGATTTCGAATATTCTGTATACACTCGTGGCTTTTGTACATTTTCCACCATTTTAGTAGTCATAGTTGTTCGATTTCAAAAACTTACAGACGACTGTTGCGCGGTGCTTGCTAACTAACTTTAAATTTAACTACATCCGCTATGTAATTACTAGTATGAATGCGCGATATTGATTACTGTTGTAAAAATCAGGCGCTATATGAACGAATGGTATTGATGAAGATATCAATGTTTAACACCAAATCCGGGAGGAGGAATCGTCTGCATTATATTAAAGGTTTGGTTCGCTGTCAATGGTGTCCTATGAAATGACAACCATCTAGGAAAGTATTAATAATTTATATCAGTTAAGGTTAATATCACCCTTAAGAGCGGCCGAGGTACATGCATTTGCATGTGGTTGTGTTTAAATGTTTTGGTAAGAGAAATCAGACGTAGTTTTTCTTGTTTTAAAGGGGCATCGTCACGATTTTGGTCAAAAATTATTTTTTCGATTTAAATGTTTACAATGCTTCAGTAATGCATTTTTAATAGGCAACTAAAATTTGAGTATCATTTGGTGAGTTATAAGCGAGTTACAGAGCTTACAATTCTTTGCAATGTAAACAAAGCTTTTGTTTACATTATGAATGTTGAAGTGAAAATTCCAGTTTTAGACCTAAAATGAATGTATTAATCGTTAGGAACTGTTTAATTATGCTTTAAATGAATAATCAGATAAACAAACCAGCTTGAAAAAGATTTTTACTGGTATATTGAACCTATGTAAACAAAAACAGGGCACGAGCCTTGTTTACATGACGAAGAATTGTGAGCCCTGTATCTTGCTTAAAACTCAACGACTGGCACCCACATTTCATTTTATCATTAGAAATGCATTCCAAAAGTATTGCGAATAATAAAACCAGAAAAAACCAGAAACCAGAAAAAACGACCAAAATCGTGACCATGCCCCTTTAAAGAGTAATAGAGTATTTATGTCATTTGCAAAACACTTTTAAAAATACCTTAAATTTGTTTTAAATCGATTAAAACCCTCCTGAAAATAAAAAAGAGATTTCATTCATTTTCTTTTTTAAATAGATAACTCACAGAAGAGAAGTGTGTTACAATATCTAAAATGTACTCGCTATGAATGTAAGAAATAATAATACAAGACTAACGTTAATCTCGGCGATTTGGATTATAATAGAAATTAACAATTAACAATTAAGGGTTTATTCATGGGGAACCTAAGGGGGGCACAGTCGATCAACATTACAAATATCTCGATCAGAAAAATAAACAAATCTTTTCTTTAAAGTCGGGTGCATTTATACGTTGTGAGAACTATTAAAACATCCTGCAATTTTTTCTATCAAGAGCAGCATTATTTCATCCTTTTATTCACCATAGCTTGCGGTTCTAATGAGTATAAATGTGGTATCGTTGTTAATAAATATAAAAGATAATCCTCACCTACATACATGTATAAAACATATATATACTTTAACGATTTAAAAAAAGTTGGTTTTTTTTTTGCAAAACAAAAACTAGTAAAGTTGTTTTCTTTTTTCAATTTACAGTATGTACTTTCCGATTTCCCAGTATTTTAAAATCTATTTTGCTTTCATTTAAAGCACGTTCTGCTTTGATTTTCAAATACGTATTTAAGAACTTTTACATCGTTTGCCATTCTTTATTTTCAGTTTCTATCTTCTGCAATTGCATCTTGAAAAAATTGTTTTATGTTTCAAATTTCGAAATAGGGTAGATAACAAAAACATCGATATCGACAAGTTTGTGATTATTACAATATTGTCTTGGGGTTAAGAGTACAATTTGATTAAATTAGTAGGTAAAAGGGGTTTTCATGTCTGCATAAATCAAGCACAATTCCCCTTTTCACCTTTCCATTTCATTAATTTAAGCTGAAAGTATGACCATTCAAAATAGCGTGGCTATGGCCATATTCAGACAATCAAATCCGATGTTCTGACTTGACATGATACATTTATAAATATTTCACAGAAAGTTAATTCCCTTTTGCCATATTAAGGTAGTCGCAGGTTCAGCGATCTATCTACCGCATACATGAATCAAACTGAGTGAAGAACAATTTTTTTCCCTAAATATTTATTCTGTTCGCCTTGTTTAATAGAAGAAATCCTAAATATATCATATTTTGAGTTTCAATTAAATTGTGACATTACTATTAAATGATTTTTAAAGCTGATTGTCTCCCTGAATGTTAAAAGTTCCTTCATTATCATACAGAGGCGCAAGTTTAGTAAAACCATTCGTTATCTTTACAGTTGCAATGTTATATATTTACATTCAGTGAATATTTCCCCTAATGTTTGCATTGGAATTCTGCGACGTTCAATTTCCTGTGGATACAATTTACAAATTCATGCACCAGGGGCAACAAATATAAACGTCATCACGCGTTTTTGGTGTAATTATTTTTTATTGTAAGATTAATTGAAACATTTAAACTTGCATAACCAATTTGATATGTACTAATTAAAAATATTTGTTAAATCATATCATTTCGTCAATAAAAAAAATTGACAAAGTTTCTAGCACTATATTTAAAGCGATGTAAATAGCATGTTAATATGGCTGTTCCCTGTCTTTTTCCTTTTCCCTGACTAAGAGCGTATGTAATAGCTTTACATGAACGATGTACATCAATTTCATACAAGTAGATATAAGAATGAATATAAATGTAACCATTAAATGCTTATTCAAAGAATAAGGAATCAATCTTTAAAAGGTGATAATTAGGGCTTTATGATTGATTTGACCACGCTGCGACCGAAATTATCATCTTATAATATTCAAAGAATGATTCCTTATTACTTATATTTATATTTTTTCCAATTTCTATACTTTAAAACAACATTTTTAAAACCACTATTTTTTCATGAATCGATTGGTAGTGTTTTCACAGACAAGGACACTGGAACATGTAATTTTTTAAGGTATAAAGAATCATTCTTTAAGTATATGAGGTGATGATTTTGCTCGGGTTGTGGTCAAATCCAATATAGGCTGAAGGGCTTTATGATAGATTTGATCACGCTCCGACCGAAATTATCGGCCCATAATCATCAAAGGATGAGTCCTTATTACTTATATTTATTTTTTTTCCTGTCTCTTTACTTTAAAACAACATTTTTAAAACCACTATTTTTTTTAGAAGCACATGCTATGTATTACTACGCAGCGCAGCCAGTTTCGTCTTTCGGTTATGCTTTAAGACACTCCCATTTGGTGTCGCTCATCTTTTATGAAATTATTAAAGGGTTCAAAATTGATTCGGAATGTTATCACAGACAAAGACAGTTGAAAATGTAAATATTTTCTGATGTCGTCGGTCCTATAACACACCAAGCGGTGCAGACCGATAAACATACCACATTAACGCCCGATATTCAATTTGTCTGCACCGCTTCGCCTCGGTGTGTAAAAGGACCGACGACATCCAAGACTAAACATCAAATGCTTAAATGAAAATCTGTCTGACCAAGAGAATGAAGTTATAATATATGTAGATGTTTGGGGTTTTTTTTAATCAAGAGAATGAATATACGTCGAATTGTGAATGGAAAAGGGAATAATATTACCCTACGATTAGATTTTTCAAAAATCTTTTTAGGTCGGTAAGTATTATTTAACACCTTGTTTGATACTTTATAATGAACGTACAGTTTAACTTGGTTGCAATGCAATTATCAAATTTTCCTCATATTTATTTTCAAGTCGGGAAGGAGTTCTTATCAAACATAATGGTTAATGCATGATTTGCATATGAATGCACAATCAGAGAAATTAACACACAAAATCTATATGTTCAACATAGGGAATATTACACGTCAGCCATAAGATTTAGGTTTGCAATTCAACAAAATCAAAGTGTGATGATGTCTATTCTCTCAGCATTAAAATACCTTTAATCAAGAATACTTTATGTCAAGTTTGGTTAGAGTTGGCCGATCATTTTTAACTCAGATGAGTCAAAATGAAATCTAGCGCTGATCTCGGCACTGGGGTCATCCTTCACAACCAGACAAGCATCAGAAAACATCGTATAGACTAGACGCTTGTGACTCTGTGACGAGCTCATGCGTATGTCTCCAAAGAGAAAAGATACATGGTTTGTTCGTATTCTTGGTCTTTGGTCGTACATGTGTATAAAATCACAACTATAGAAGAATTATTTAAGATGTTCATTTAAAGTACATTGTACGTTTTCTGTATAACTTTTTCACTTTAAGCTTCAATCTGGACATTATTCAGTAAAATAAAACAGTCATATTGTAAGGTTTGCTCCAATGAAACAATATGTCTATTTCCATACTATTGAATTTACGGGGATCGGACTGTGGTCTGATGTCCCTGTGCCCTCTAGGATCATCAGAAATAGAACCTCCTACTAGTATCTGATAGCTTTTCTCAGTACTCTCCATTCAATTAACACTAGCAGTTTTTTAAACAAATCTGTGGAAACATTCATTTCAAGCAATTCTTCTGTGGAAACATTTACTTCAAGCAATTCTTTAAGTTTTATATTTCTAACTTTATTCAAAGACACTGAAAGATTGAATTCAACAGTTCAGGCTGTGGTATTTATTTTCTAGAAGCCCAGTTAAGATTACCTTTCTTTGTCTACCGACAAGTTTTCACAGTCAGTTTCGAAATTTTTTACCATATAATACCCTAGATAAATTAATATGATGTTTTTGTTGTTTTCAGGAGAAATAAATGCTTTCTTGAATTCAAAATCATTCAGCTTGAAATGCTCAATAGTATTTCAAGATACATTCATTTTTGAGCGAAAAACTGGTAACCCCTGAAAAGATATTATAGACTGCCCTGTGTGAGGACAACTTAAATTATATATATACATAAAAAAAATACGAAGTTGGTTAACAATTTCGATTGTAAACCAAACCAAAAAAAGACCGTCTTTTTCTGCTTCTATCAATGATATTAATTATTAATATGATTTTCCTCCACAAATAAGTGGATGTTAGCCTTTACTTTCATTTGCCAAACAAAAAATATATAGTTTTGTAATGTTCACAATAAGAGGAGGCAATTTTCATTATCATAATTATGACTTATTTTGAAGAATTTGATTTAAGTGATTTTACGTGAGCAACGTACGATTTTTAAGCGAAACATTCCGGTCTTGTAGAATTTTTTTCATTTTAAAAACTTCTTTACGGTTTTAAAGAGGTTCGCTCCTTAGGTTTTGGGTAGCCATTCCGGGTCACCTCTAATCTAAAATTTCTGCATCACATATTAATCCAGTAACATATTTATATTTTACAATGCCAAATAAACTATATTGAATGAAATTGTTTTTAAAAAATTACATTTTTACAGAGTTAAGAAAGGGACTATAAAATAAATAAACATTTTAGGTCCCCCTCTTTATATCTAAGTGGTTTTCGGATGACATTACTATTATTCCAGGAGCCAACCTCCTTCAAATTCAAATATTAGCATTGAAAAAGAGTTTTCAAATAAGAATAAACTTGAAACTTATGACTGGGTATGGAAAATACAGAGATGATCGCTATATTGCAAACAAATCTCTGATTTCAGGGGTCTTTGTGACGCCCAAACTAACTTAAAACTGATGGATCGGATTCCATTTAAGACATTTTTAACGGAATCAAGCAGTTTAACAGGCATAAATGTTAGAATTAACAGATGTCTGAAAAACAAAATTGAAATCGTGATAAAAAGTTTCATGAAAAAAAAAATACATTGCCAATTTTTATTTATATTTTTAATTACTAAGTTTTAAATTGTATAGTTATCCTAAAATCACTTTCAGCGAAATACATTTTTAAATCAAAGTCCTGAAATACTGACGTGAGTTGATTTTATTGATTATTATTTATTTTATTATCACCGTATGTTATTGCGCTTGGCAAGTAGTTTCTTAGCTGTATTTGAATAATTACGCACATTGTTTTTCTAACATGAATTATCGGGGGGGGGGGGGGGGGGGTTTGGACAAGAATTTCAAGCTATAGACGTCACACGCTGTGTGACATTCAAAAATAGAATCAACGCCGTCAAACTCTACGATGTTTTATGTATCAGTAATCGGAATATTTCTGGAAAAGTGTATCAAAGCAATTTTTAACAAACAAATGAGTAATTTAAGTAAATTTTTAAATGCATGCTTAGCAAATCATAAGATGAAAATCGAATATATTCTAGAATCAAATGTAACAAACACTTCTGATTTTAATAGTCTGAAAGGACTTCCACAATTCTACAAAGAGGTATTTACTGCATTTAATGAATGCAAAACTCCAAAAAGCATTGATACTGTGGACGAAATATTACGGCAGTATATTTGGTTTAACGTAAACTTTAAATACAAGGGAAAAGTTTTATATTTTCAGAACTGGTTCGAAAGCGGCTTTCATTATGTGAAAGACCTTGTGAATGATAATGGTTTTAAATCCCTCAATGAAATAGCTACTATATTAAAACCAAAAAGAAATTATCTTTGTGAATATCTAACACTAAAAAACGTTTTTCACTCTAAAATACATAGTGATACAAGCAGGAGGCGATATATAAATATCAAAAATGAATTTCATTTTAAATTACAAGGAGAAATAAAAGATATCGGTAAAACGAAATCTGGCTTCTTCTATAAAATACTACTTGATGACAAATCCAAAAAACCTATCATGGAGAGTAAATGGAAAAATGAATTTAGCGACATAACTCATTGTGTTGGCGAAAAATATATGATGAAAAAATTGTAAAAATTAATGATAAAAAGTATTGCTGAATTTAATTTTAAATTATTGCACAATCTGTTGCCAAATAATCTATACCTTAACAAATGGATTAAAAATATTGATAAATATTGTACGTATTGTCGAGAAATTGAAAATACAAAACATATGGTTTTCGACTGTATACTTGTAAAAAACATCTGGAAAAAGGTTTCTGCTATACTTAAAATTAATATTGCTTGGAAACATCTTGTTTTGGGTTTTATTTATAATGGAAACCAAAGCAATGTAGTTTTAAACAATGTAATATCCTTCATTGCATGTAAAATTTTTGAATACAAAATGAAAAGTAAATTGATAGAGGACAATGTCACAAATGAAGGCCTAATTTTATTTTTAAGGTCATCGCTTGCAAATTTTTTCCTTGTAAATCAGCAAGCACAAACTGTTAATTTTGATTACTGTATACTTAGAACTCTTTCTGAAATGCTGTAAATTGTAAAATATGAAATAGTAATAACAATAATAATAATAATAATAATAATAAAATTAATATTGTATTATTAGTATTAGAATATAATGAACTAGAGGGAGACCTGGCTCTCGTACTTTTATGCGGTATAGGACAAAAAGAACTGTGACTGTAGAAGCAAATCCTACCGCATAGTACCGCATTTTATATTTTCTATATTCACAATTGTCAATTCCTATTACATGTATATTCGTAATTTGTATTTAACTTATGACTTAGAATTGTTTTCATATATATATTTTTTTTCTTTTCAATAAATCTTTACATAAGAAAAAAAAATGATAAATTCGCACTGTTAAGTTAGATATGTGTATGATCTACTATGATTATAATTATATTACTTCACTTTATTAACTTTACTTTGTAAAAATATAAATGTATAAGGTATCCTCATTTTTTTTTCTACATAGCTACCGATCCAGGGGGCCCCTGGCACCCCAGGTAAGGTATACAAAGAGGGCCTCTGCGGAGGTATTACCTCAAGCAAATTGTATGTAATTTCAAATAAAATCATTAAAAAAAAACAAACAAACAAACAAATGATAGTACGGTCTAGTACACGCCAGTACTGGTTCTATCTATGGATTGGATAGCCTGTTACTACCGCTGTAATTGAGCTCTGGCGAAGGAATACATACAACTACAAAAAAGTATCTAAATTGTTCGTACTATTAAAATCTGACTTTTTTTTTTAAAGATATTAGTAAATTTTAATTAACAGCCTCAAAATGGTTTGTTATGAATAAATTAACTGTTATTTTCAATGCAGCTTCATTAATTTTCACCAAAATCGTTTCGGAGCGATTCTGCAATTGTCTGCTACATAACGGGTAGATGGGAGGCATTTTAACTGTGGCCATGGCCTGTCTCGAGACACAGATTATTCTTACTAAGCAGAGTGTAATGAAATTAATAGCATTATTGTAGGCTTAAAGCTTGGTAATGTAAATGTCAACAATACGGTGTGTTGATGTGTCTATTTCGTATATGTCCGATATCATATACAATGGCAACCCGTGCAAGCACGGGTCAAAGTCTAGTTCTAATAAAATCGATTGTTCAGACGGAAATGTGTATTATGGTTATACAAAGAATTATCTGCCTTCTTCAACAGCCATTGTTAAAATGAGTGATTTCAGTCAAACAAGCATCAAATTACAACATGTATCACTCCTAATATCAGTAAAACTATCATTGATTTTATATGGGATCGAATAATCAATTATTGAAACATTTACAACCTAACCATACCATCAAGAATCGTTTAAGTTTCAAAAGAGATTTAGGTTCCTATTATTGAAATATTAATTCGGGTTTAGTTTTTTAATAAACATAATTTTTTTCAACGAAAATTATCATTGTATTACAATACAAATTTTTTTTTAAGTTTAGGTGATGTTATATTACGTCAGCTATTTTTTAATTTCATATCAAGAAGTTAAAAAGTACCTTTATATTGTGACGAATTTAATAATATTATGGTTTACGGTGCAACCGTTGTGACACATAAGTCATTATGATAAAAATTACAAAATAAATCCATCGCGACAAACAAATTATTTTTCTTTCGTGTTTTTTTTTTTTTTTTTTTGGTTCTTTTTGGGTTTTTTTTTTTTTTTTATAAAAATCACTGACGACAGAAAATTAAGTACGTCAAAGTAGTCCGAATTTTCTGTTAGCGCAGACGTTATAGTATGTCTGCGCATGCGCTCGTTAAAAAAAAATTATTCTTTGACAAAATTGATATTGCGTACAGCAATAGACTGAAGCGTTGGCTATTGATTGTAAGTTCCCGCTTTGGCTGTAATATTTTTTTTATGAAAATAAATTTTAGAGGTAAATATTGTACAAATATTCAACAATCTTTAACGTTGATTCTATTTAAATACTGTTTGATAATCCACACTGACATTTCTAGATATACCATAGATCTTTAACAGAGCTTCCTTGCTTTGTTCCTATGTCCGTCGCACATGAAGGCCTATTCCTTTTGATTTTTCGTTTTTATCCAACAAAAAAGCTAGTTAGTACAAAGCAAGAACATTGTTTACAAAAATTGGAATGACAAGGGCCAGAACTATTACTGAACTTATTGCACAACACGCCCCTATGATGCGACCTAGAGCGCTTGTCGGATAATTTCGATTTTGTTTGATTTACAACACATCATATAGAAATACGGTAGTCATTCATCGACTTACGACTGTATCAATTTCACATTTAAACCACGAGTGAAAATCAATTGTTTCATTGGATTTTTATTAATTTTTTAGTCATAACTGGAAATGAATCAGTAAATTTAGCCCTCTAATACATATGCAGTCGTTTTAAAAATGGTTTCAGTACAACTGATTAAATGTATAACAGATAACTATATCAATATGAAAAAAATGATTTCTTTTGGGGAGCAACTCTTTGTTAAAATATCAGTCTTGTAGCTTCTAGTACATGTATATGGTCCAGGAAAGAGTAGTATCCTTGCTTTGTCATCGTCGAAAGAAATTGTTGCTCATGTAGTCGATGCGGGCCAATGTCATCAAGTTCATCAATCCACAAAGAACAAAGTTTTGTGTTGAAGTCTGTTTCAATTTCGAATAAAAAGGTTATATTTGGTTTTAATTCCGAGATACAAAACCTGCTGATGAAACACGTTTGTCAAAGTTTACGTTTTCTTTCTTAAAGTTTACAGGATTTTTTAAAATAAAAAAAAAATCCGTATTAAGGTTAGATCCCCTTGTCCTGGTGCTTTGTAGGCAGCGCTTGCAGGGTTATTGGTTTTAATTTCCCAGTTTTCTCTTTTCCCAACAAATGAGCTAGTTCATACAAAGCAAGAAAATTGTTTACAAAAATTGGAATAACAAGGGCCAGAACTATTACTCCACTTATTGCGCAACACGCCCCTATGATGCGACCTAAAGCGCTTGTCGGATAGATATCACCATAGCCAACCGTTGTCATGGTGATCAGCCCCCACCACCAAGCTGTGGGAATACTCTTCATAGTGTCCGTTTCCACAAAGTAAAGAAAATTGGCAAAAAAGTTCACTCCGACAAACAAAAATAACAAGAGAACGAGAATTTCTTTGAAATTTTCCTTGAAGCAAAAAGCCAAAACTTTAATGGCGGCAACATGTTGAAAGATCCGAAGCAGACGAAACACACGAAGCTGTTGAAAATAGATTAGGATGTCTAGATCCCCTGTCTCATAGGTGAAGTTAATCAAGTTTTTTTCCAAGACGAAGCCAACGATTCCACAAATAAGGACAATCGAGTCGGAGATGTTTAGTAATGACTTATAGTACATAATTATGCTCGGACAAGCCAATAGGCGTAATATGAGGTCTACGGTAAAAACAGCATGTACAATAAGGTCAATCCGATCAAATACTTGGAGACGAGTGAGTTTGTCTGGAATCTTGACCTGCTTTAGTTTTTTCTTTAACTTTAGTGCTGCAAAGTATCTCACTTCGTGAGGATTAGTTCGGTTGATTTTGTCCATCTTCTCATCAAAGTCGGCATCGGAATAGCGTGCATATTCACCCAGAAACGACATCATCGCTATATCCGCGTCCTTACTGCAGTCGACGTTATTGTCGAAATACTCTTTAACTTCGTCGTCATAATCATTGTCGTTAAACAACAAGTCACGTGCTTCACAAATCGTCATTTTCCGCTGAAGGCTTTGAACCGTGCTCAGTGAAAGTGACGCCAGTGACAGAAGAACAAAAGTGAGAATAAAGCCAAGATAGATCTGAAAAATAAAAGTTTTTATTGCATGAATTTATCCGTGTGAATGGATAAACGTAAAGATAATTACATGACTCATGCAGTCCTATTTCCCAAACTGCAATACTGAGTAGACCATACCATTAAAACAATTCTAACGAGGCCTAAATTTGAGATAACTTAAAGGTTAATTAAGATAATTTGAAACCAAACCGTACAGCTTTCTTGCAGTGAACGCAAAGACAGCAGAAAAGCAAAATAGTTCAATATATTATTAATGTAAAGTTTAATATTGGTTATTTACAAATTGCACCAGTGCACTGACCTTGGCTGGAACCGAAGACTCTCTGTTGTCTATAATACACCACAGCCGTTGTCTACAAGAATAACCCCCGGATGTAACCAGGTTGTCGGTAGGAATATTTTTTCTGAACCGTTTGGAGGTTTCTTCTTGTTGGCGAAAGGATAAGAACCTGGAAAATAGTATTTGATAGGTACCCTCTTTATATTTTTCTTTTGTTATTTTTGTACTATTTATTTATCGGAGTTCGGAATTGTTTTGGGCAGATAAAGAGATCTGCCATTTAACTAAAAATAGTAAAACTCTGATTAAGGAAGGAGTCTTCTCGTTATCAAACATATTTCCTATAATAAGAAATTCATGAAATTTTGACACAGTCAAACGGATCATATTAGCAAATGATTCTGTCAGTTTAATCAAAATTGACCTTTTTGTTTCGCATAAAGGTCAGGTCAAGGTCACTACCTTTTTCCTCAACGTAAGGGATGATGAAAATAAATGTAGCTCTTTGTAGTTCTGTAGACATTTAATTAAGATTGGAAGATTCTATTCTTCAATGAAATGATAGAATATCAGAATGTCTATCAGCTTATACTACTCAATTTGAATAAATATTTATACTAAAATTGATATTGCTTAGCCTTCATTTCCTCTAATTTTCTTAAATTTTGATTTTTTCATGCTTCCAATCATAAAATAATTCTGATTTTTATGTATTATGAAGACTTTATATAAAGATATGAAATGACAGATAGGCTAACACATTGACCATTTAATAAGAGAGAAAACCTTATTTTAGTGCTTTTCACAAAAATCAATGTATAGAATGGGCGCTTTAAAAAGCTTATAAAAATGTAATTTGATAGGCAAATCACATTTTAAAAACATATTCTGAAGTATCATATCATTAGTATACATTAGTATAAAAATCCAACATTATTGTTATTGTTTTTAAAATGCTAAAACAGACTCATTAATCTGCATTAATTCTGAATTGCGAAACATGAGTTATTTTCCTACGCCAATATTACGCCAAAAAAATAGTTCTTTTTAGATTCTTAACATTGTTTACTTTCTCTATGCCAAGTTGTATGATAGTAAAAAAAGAAACAAAAATATACTATTTTAATTTCCTTTCATCTTGATTTAATGAACATTTAATCAAATTTACGTTTGATAAGTCGAAAACCAGAAAAGACTCCTTCCTTAAGGGTTAAAATAAACCATGAAAGAGATATATGTGATATTATTAAGGATAAATCCATGTATAATCATTTCTTCTTAACACAGCAACAAGTAAAGAAGTCTGTCAAAACAGACATCATATATTGGATTGGTTTATTCATATCTTCGTTGCATAAAGGATACATGTATACAAACATACCTTACTCTTATCAATTTACATTTATATACTGGTGAAGATTTTAAATTGAATACCTTTTAAAACAAAAATAAAGACCTTTGGCACCATTTAGTATGTACAGGTTATTTCAATTTAGAACTTTTAGTTGATTTTTCGGGTAAAAGAGACATCTTACTTCGTACATGTACTATACTGATATTTATATTTTAAATAATTACATGTCATCTACTTCTATTTTGTTAATGTTTATGACCGTATGTCAACATGGCGACCTATAGTTTATATCGACATGGTGATTGTCAATTTCTTGATAAGGTTCTATGCCATAAAATGATATCAGTGATATTGGAAGGTAGATTTTTCTACCAAATTTATCTAATTACATATAAATAACTTTGTTGCTCAATTCCAAGTTTCCCCATCAACAACATATTAATGAAACTATTCTAATAGCAAAATTAATTTGCAAAAACATATGCATGGATCAAAATGTTTCGGGGGGGGGGTGGGGGGGGGGGTCCGAGGAAAATTATTTGCAGAAGGAATTGGGATGACCCAATATTGATAGCATATTTTGCATTGGGTAATAAAAAATACTGATTACTTTAAAATACTTTCTAAAAATTGATACATTATGGTAAAATCCTTAAATTGTATAGTATCCATGTATTATATATGATTGGAGTTTGAACTTGTATTTAGATTAATGGTTTGAGAGAAAAAATTGAATTGAATTGAGATTAGGCCCCAGACTGCCAATTATATTGAGTACTGGGTTTTGTTTATAAATAAATTAATCAAACGCTGTCTTTATTGTTCAATTCGTGTGGAAGCCCATTATCATGGTGGAAGAATGGTATGTTGCTATTATGGAATTGCAAAATTTTCACTCCAATGATTCACCAGAATTGATTGCGGTGGACTCTAAACACTGAAGATATTGATATTCCCTCAATAGTTAATGTCATATTGGATGAAGAGAAACAGGTAAATAGTGAGTTAAACATCTGTGAAAGAGTTCATTTACGTACATATTATGAACGTTTATTGCTACATTCTGATCACAGGATTATGAAAGCATTGTGTATATTTTTTTTTCAATGCAATTCGATCATGATTCAATACAGCAGTATAAGTAAAACAGACGCGGTCTGTTATTGATAGAATTTGGAATCTGCATTGTAATTGTATGATTACATGTATAAATTAAATTAGGGTATAGTATAAACCTATTATTAGAGAACAACCACTTAATGGAGTCACTTAGCCCTTAGAAGCTAGCAGCCAATATGGAAAAAAATCAAAGTACTGCAAGTACTCGAACAGACAATTACTTTATGCTTTGTTACTGGGATTTTATAAATACTATCAAGATGATTAATATAATTTTCTGTTCGAGTACTCAGAGTACTTTGATGATTCTCCTAATTGGTAGCTAGCCTTTATGGCCTCTGTTGGTGGATTTTGGCTACTACATGAAGAAAAGAACTATTAGAATATCCGAGTGCAAGGTTATTTTAAACGGTTAGGATCAACAGACGAGTCACTGTGCTGAGCTGTAATGACGAAAACAAAACACTGAATACGAAGGGGGTATTGGGTGTATGATATAGTAATACATATATGTGGCTGACAAATGCATCACATTCCATTCTTTTGTAGATGTATGATTAAATAAGCTCTCTATGATTACTTTCAACATACTAGAAGAATGATGTGCGGAGTATTTTATAACAAAAGTATGCTTAAAAAATTGCTTAATTAGATAAAAAAAAAAGTATTTGTAATTGTTTCAATGTAAGCATGTACAATATGGAGTTAGAAATTTACGCTCTAACCACTGGTCCACGCTGTTAGGTAAAATGTTTTTGAAAGAAATCATTGGTAGAATTTCGATAGGAAGTACTCACAATATGGAGGTGTCCCACGCCACCTTAACACATTGTCAGAGGGTTAAACTGGACATCTGATCGACCTTTCGAACACATCACACATTCACATTTGGCTCACCTGTACAAACAACACGGTTCTAGCAGCTCAGACCCGACTCCCCAAAACTCCAGCTCCTCGGCAAACTGTCCTGGGCACACATTTAGAGGCATGTGTAACTTGTCCGTAAGGTAATAAGTGTGTATCGCTTTAAATATCTCTACGGGACGATTAAATGAAATATCCCCTCCTTTTTCCTTGCAAAGTTTGGGTAACATTTTCCCGAGTAATGTTCCTGGATAATTTGCAAGTTTTTCTTTAGGAATTTCAAATCTTTTTCCCGCCACGTACATTTCGACACGAGATGATTTCGAATTTATCATATACGATTTTGCATCCTCTACTTTTCCCATCATTTGAGTCGTCATCATTACTCCTGGCACCCGACAGGAGAATTATTACGGAGTAGTGCTTGCTACTGAACCTTCAAGTTCATAAATTCATAATTAAGTTCGTAATCGTGATATTGATTATTTTAAGGTATCGGATGTACAATTGAGCCTGAGAGCTCGGGATTTTCCGGGATGAGCTCGGTAGATTACAGAGCTTGAAGTAAATTTTCAAAAAGTCGCACTATTTTTAATTTAACATAATAAACAATAAAGAATAACAGTTGATGCACAAAGTTAAGCAATATTTTTTTTCTTAATTTTAAAACGAGTTATTTTTATTTTAATATGTAACGATAGTATTGGCAAACGTAAATAGTTTAGTAATTTATCTCCAATTCTTCGTATCTCTTAAATATCTTGGAAGTAATCATTGAACCAAACTTATTTATAGATTTGTGCCATGGCAGTATTTAAGATATGAATTTAAGATTTTCAAAATTTTACACTTATTGCTATGGTAACAAATAAAAAATAAAAAATGAATAAAAATCATTGTGATCATCCTGTAAGGCAGAAGTGCTTGTTTTAAACACAATTTAGAACTATTCTTTGTTGCTATATGTGGGAAACGGGCCAAACTTTTATACTATATATTCAAGCGTTATTCAGCTGTCGTTGTTAAGGAAATAGACATCTATATTAACATAAGAAATTCATTCAGACATGCTTGTTCAAAACTTCATATGAACGACCATTCCTTTAGCTAAATTGCAGCTTCAGCTGATATTGCGTAAAGTTTTGTAATTTCAGTCAGTTTATTTTGAGTATCGCAAAATATGAAGATTCTTTTTTAATTTATTGTGTAACCATATCAACGGATTTCAATTTTCATATGCTAAACTAAAAAAACAATATAAAGATCTTCCATTAAAACCAACTTATGTTGAAATAAATGAAAAAAATGGTATATATGAAGTGCTGTTTATATACGTTTATATACCATGTTAACACCTGTTAGATCCATGAACAAATTTCTATAATTTAAAAATTTTACAACATTTTTTATCGAATTATTTTATTTTGTATAGCTTAAACTGATGGTACCACTTGCAATTTGTCTTTAAAATAGCTTGAAATGGCTATTTTTTTCATTTTTGTTTCCATGGCAACCAGTCCCCCATAGTAGCCGAACGTTTTACAAATGCCCCCTTTTTTACCTCTACAAAATTCGAAATTGATGCCGCTTGTCAATCAAGTGTTTGAAAGTGAAACGAAAGAAGAATTTAATAAACTTTGAAAATAACAATAGTACACTGCTCGAATAATTTTAAACAGTTTTTATATGTATTAAGAGTTAAACAGTGCCTTAAATGGTATTTTTATCTAAATGAGCAGACAGTAGATTTGAGAAATCCGACAAAAGTATAGCCAGTTATAGAAATCAAGAAGTTTCCGCTGCTGATTCTCATTGTGAAATTGGTTTCCTCAAAGCAGGGTCTATCTGTGCGCGCGCGTGTATTTGTATGTTAGGTATGTACATGGTAAATCGAATGTTGAATTTTCCATTATAATAAAGTCATTCAAAATATATTACAAATTAATCAATTGATATTGCTAGGCTTGATAATAATATTAATTGTCCTTCATTTTATTGACTAAAAATCAAGTTAATTAAAATCACTTAATAGACCCTTTTCCCTAGTTCTGTATCATATTATATGTAATTACAAGTAAAATTCCAGAATCTCATTCTAAAATAAACTTCAGTTGAAACATATTGTACGTTTCTTTCCCAGCAGTAGACTATTTTTGCAATGTTTTTGAAAAGAACAGAATTAATTATTGAAGTATCTTGAAGACTCATTCATGTACAATTAATTGGAAGATATACCAAGATATTGTTGAACATTTGGTTCGTGATTGAGATCAATGTTCCTGTGCTTGGAAGCCTCCAGATTCAGAGGATCTTGTTGATTTTTGGACCCTAAAGCAAGGTTTTTAAAAAAGGCTTTAAAATCACTGCATGTTAATACTTTTATTCCATTAAAATCATTTCAAATAGATTTTTAAAATAGTAATGGAAAAATGTTATTAGATCAATTTTCTTGTAAAACAGACACAAAACAATCACAATTTGAAATTTTTTGAAAAGTAAGGTATATTGACCTATAAGAGTACAAGTATTGACCATTTGGCCATAGCAATTAAGCCCCCACATTGTGGTCACTGTTCCAAGGCCAGGAATGTTCATCCTCATTGCATGCAAACTTATAAAATAAATTCAAAGAAAAAAAAATGAATACCAACAGTTGCATACAATTTAATTACTTTTACATCAATGTTTCTAAAACATCCAATTAAAAAATATTACACGGATAATAAAGATTTAAATTTGATCAAGTTCAGATTTTAAATTGTCCTTAAAGAATAAAAAAACTCCAGAAAAGATTTCAGTTTGATGGATGGGCCTCAGTATTTTCTTAACCACCTGAAAACAAAAAGATATGAAAAGATTACTTTATAATCATAATGTACATTTATGAATAACAAAAAATACTTAGTATAACTAATCCAGTGAATAAAAGAGAAATAGGATTTGATCACAATTTAAACCTTAAAATAAATACAAAAGTGAAGAAGAATATGAAAAAGTTCACACAATACTTACATCATTTACAAAAAGTCATTGACAATTAAGGCTGACAAGTCTTATCAGACAATAAAAGTTTTCATGAGCTAGTTATGACTTCTTTACTTACTTGTTGGTTTCCATGTTGTAGAATAATTCAACTTTGTTCTCATAGTAAGAACTGGAGGGCTGCCCATGATTCATTTGACTGTATCCCCCTTTCAGACAAACATTGCCCCCCTCAGCCGAGGTAGAGGCAGCAGCCCTGGGCTCAGGGAGTGCCTTTACAAAGAACCAACAATTGGTTCTAGGATTAAAACACTCCACCGATGAAAGCAAGCTGAATTGATGATAAATAAATGAAAATAATTATAAAAGTTATCATCCAAATTTCTTTTCATTAATTTTAATCAATATTCGATCTGTTTTGTCCTGAAAATTGTGAAAACATATTGGTACATACCGATTTCCTTCACCTATTCCACCAATAGCAAATATATAGCCATCTACTTCACAAAGGGAATGCTCCATCCTGGCAATATTCAATGGAGCCACTGGTCTCCACTCTTTGGTCTCGTACGAGTACACCAATACTTTATTAGTGGGGGAGGGACACTCCGAATCTTTGTACCTGGCTCCACCTACAATTTGATTTGACAAATATATATTCTCTTCAAAATGAAAATTATTTCGGTGATCTGAAATTTTTGCCGATTTTGTGATATGCTTTGCCCCATACCCTGTCAAAGTTCTGTGGAAATTCAACCACCTTGATCTATCTACTACTACAATCTTGATAGACCTCTAACACTGACTTTTTTCTTTTATGACATTAAAGTAGATCCAGTGTTCTGTGACGTCACACTTTTTTGTAAAACTTTGAATTCTTTAAAAATTATGCAAGATAGTTTTATTTATTTTATGTGAATAAAATCACATGGATGTAATTAGAATTATTGGTAGGTTCAAGATATTTTCGCACTTAATTTTATACTAAATTTCCAAATTTTTATATATTTTATCTAAGCAAAGGGGAAATAACTCTTTTTCTGACTTTTCTCTTAGCTGTATGTCTAAATGCTATAGTTTTTCTTATTCCAACGATTCAATTTAAAATATTTTTGATATTTTAGTTTTCTAATAAAGTTGACATTAAAATTAAACAAGAAAAACAAATTTCTGCCTACAAGATTTTACTTTCAACAAAAAAAATATACATTTTTCTAATGCCAAAATATGCTTTAGTTTATGTTTATCTGACATCTAAAAAAGTGTGATGACATGAATATTTTTTCTAACAATTGATGACATTTAAGTCTATTAAGTCGAAATCAGTTGGGTTTTTCAACTTTCCTCAGAGAATTTTACGAGTATGGAGCTACCTTAAGTTTCCATTTTAAAATTTAAAAGATATGGTCGAGTTAAAAAAAGTAAGACACAGAAAAGAATGAAAGAAAACATGTCCTTCAGTTTATTATATTGATGACATGAAAAACTAAAAGCAATGCACAAGTCAAGCTTCATTAATATTTTGAAATGTTAACGTTAATCAAAGGGAAGGATCTTACTTTTTAAGATATCCACAGATTAGAAATATATAGAAATTTTAAACAAAAACGCACACAGAGAAACACAGGATAGAACTTCCAAATTCCTTCCAGATGTCTATGATATTAAGACTAAAGAGTTACTGACATTCTATATAATGAAGTAGAACTGTATCTACTTACCAACCATGTACCACTGGTCTCCTCCCCACACCATCGCCTTTCTGGTATCCTCTTTCCTTCCATCAGAGAGGTCCTGTTTTTTATATCGTTTACTCCTTTTCTTTTTGACATGTTTGACACAGTCGTTGCTTTTCCCCTCTACTATGGAAACATCTTTTTGCTTTGGTTTCCTCCCCATCATACAGTCCATGCTTTGTAGTCCAGTTAAGCTTGGTTTGGTATGATTATGATCCCAATGCAGGTTGTCGTTCATCATAGACCCTAGGAATATATGTCATTTATGATCATATAATGAGCTGTTTTAAGCAAGTTCAATTATTAAAAAATAATAAACTCTGGTCATCATATGTACATATAATTATGAAGCAAGTCCCTAGCTCTGTGTACCTGAATATCTAGCTGAATGATTAATATTATTATTTCAACCCAGAACTTTAAGATATCAATTTCCACATTGATTATGAAATTCTTTGTAAAGAAGTTTTTAACTGTCCCTGGGACAGACCATAATATAATAACATCTCTGAAATGAATTTCAAATTTAAATATTTGAAGTGTCTAAAAATTAGGAGCATTCATGCACTTTGATAAGATTTGTAGTTTAAACCTTGATCAACTTAAATTTGAAAGTATCCAACTATCCATGCCCCTTTGCCTGCAACTATACATCAAGTGAATAAAGGTGACATAAAGATGAAGTGATTAAAAGGTGGTTATGTACAAATAAGATGGCTATCTTAGCTATACCTAAATAGTACATTGTTACCAAGGTAAACACGTACAGTAAAACTCGCTAACATGGAACTTGGATATTAGAATAATAGGTTTAGTTGGATTAATGAATGAAGTAATAATATTTCACCCATCATTTGTTAAATTCTCTTCTACTAATATAAATAATCTTACTTATTAGGAAACAAAATTTCTTCATCCTAATATCTCTTTTTACATGTAGAGAATTTTACTGAACTATAACATTAAGTCAATTTTCCTTATGATGAGCCTGGAAAAATATACTTTTCACTGTTTTATCCTCCTTTTTATATTATTTTCTCATCAATTTCTTTTTAATTTTGATGGTATATTGACAATGAAAATATTACATTTTGATTCCCTGTATTGCTTGATACAAGGTGCAGAAATGGTGGACGAGCTTTGACTTCGGGAACAGGCATGACGATTAAAATCCTCGACAGCATCCTCAGTCATTAGAACAATGTCATAATTGACATCAGGTTCCTTGAACTCAGAGCTACAGTGTGTCTATAGGGGCAACAGAAAGAAGAAAGACAGAAAAGGAATAGGTCAGAATGTGAAGCAGACATAGAATGGAATGTTGCACTGAAATGTTGACATAGCTAGAGCTATATCATATATATGTTTCTAATATTAGGCCACCTCTCAAAGAAGTTTTTGTTCTCTCCTTGAAACATAAAAATGCATCATGTAAAAAGGAAATAATATATCAAATATATTTATGATATTAGGTCACCTCTCAAAGAAGTTTTTGTTCTTTCCAAGTCAGCTAATTATGTAATTCATGTATGCAGGTGTATTTCATAAAATTCTGGGCATCATAATACATGTAATCATATTAATTCTCATGCATGCATGCAATGTTGAAAAGAAATGAATGAATTTCCGTTTTTACATTATAAAAAAGGGCTAACAAATGAATTTCAAGATGGTTTATAATCAATAAAGTCATTCCATTGATTCATTCCAGTTTTTGGGTGAGTTTTTTAACATATACTGTACTTACCTTTGACAATACCGGTACTTTATATACAGACCGATGATCAATCTATCTAAGCATGATTTGCTGCACATGGAGCAAACCTGATCATGCCGTCAATTCAGTCATTTATCATTTATACAAACATCATCTGATCTTTTGTGTGGAAGTAAAATTAACTACTGGTAATACCTGCTTACAATACTGTATAAAAATACTTAATCAAAAAACAGCATAAATTAATGTAAAAGGAAAAACAATTTGGTACACTGTACTCACGTTATAACGAAACATAACTATTCATGTACCTTTAGATATTGCTCGACACT
The DNA here is from genome assembly GCF_025612915.1 of Magallana angulata. NCBI lineage: Eukaryota > Metazoa > Mollusca > Bivalvia > Ostreida > Ostreidae > Magallana > Magallana angulata. Next base: position 37,669,625 of record NC_069117.1, on the reverse strand, counting down.
CCCTCCACTGTTGGCAAGGCTCCTAGGTTCTTGAATCTCCAGATTCAGAGGATCTTGCTGATTGAGGCTGATCGAGGTTTGAACCCTACATCAAGGTATAAAAGATGCATTGAATTCAAATATTCTTTGATGCACTGTCATTTTTTTTAAAACAAAAAAGAGCAGATATGATCTCTGTCGCAAAAATTATTAGCCGCAAACCAGTTTGACTCTGGTAAATCGAGAAAGAAAGTTGGTATTAGATTTGATTATGCTCACTGTTTAATTTCAAGCTATAAGCCTATGATTTATTTTTTTTTCATATATAAAAAGCAAGGTAAGATTGAAGAGTATATTCTCTTACCAGTTGGCCATAGTGATCAAGCCCACACAATGGGAGCTCTGCTTAAGAGGGGGACATTTTACAAAGCATTCCATCAATTGCTGGCTTGATAGGTGTGAGAACCTCACGGTATCCATCACTCTCTCCAGATTCTTCATTCGATCCTCCTTATGATGGTGAAGCCAACTTACAGTGCACTCAAAAATGTCCATCTCTGAATTAACATCAAGCCTTTCATTGGACAAAATCATGCAGAGGGTGTCGACATCTAAGCCGTAGAAAGAGGAACTGTTCCTAATATCCATAAAATTTTTGGCTATGCCATCCATCAGAATGTCACAAAGTTGAACATCTTTATGCCTCCTCATCTTTTGCAATAGTTTCAGCATGTCATGGTGACCAAGAGAGGAGATTTTCTTCAAACACATCTGTGTGATTTGCTGCACTTCAAACATTCGAGAAAGATCAAGTACCTCATGCAGACAATCAGGATTCATGAGATTGATATCACCAGAATAAATGCTATTTAGGAATATTTTCATAGCCTCATCGGAAACACCAGTAACCTTAATTTGCCTTGGTCTTATGGGTGGCTGAGTAAAGTCCTTGCTGTTAAACAACTTCTCAAACAAAGGACTCTGGCTAGCAAGGACCACCTTATGCACCGGGTAAATGATGCTGCCCAGTTTGAATGAAATGTCACAAATCTGTTCTTTGTGGTAGATTTCATTCAAATATTGGCCGATATTGGCATAGTGTTTGCTGTTAGAAGCCTCATGTATATGGCCTGAGAGTGGTGCAGCCTCTGTTTCATTTTCAGCCCTTGAAGATGATTTTTTAAGGTTTCTGGGAACCTCATCATCTGAGACAGTTTTAGGATTTCTGGGGACCTCATCATCTGATGCAGTTGATGACACTGAACTTGGTGGAGAAACTGAACTTGGAGGAGAAGGTGTCTGGTTTTGGTTTCTGTTCACTATTGTATAAATACATTTCTCAATTCAATGATACCTTCATAAAAGTTTCAGAATGATTTATAAATTGAGAATAATTAAATTAAAAATGAATGTTTTTCTGTAAATATTTAATGTTCTTAAAGAAAAATCCTTTCATACCCCCCCCCCCCCACACACACACACCCTAAATAAATGTAATTAATATCCTTTACTCAGTGTTTGAAGTTGTTTTTATTTAATAAAAGCTGCATCAAAGAGTTTTATTTTTTACTACTTTAATCCATTAGAAAATATATTTGCTATAATAACTGCATATCTAATGACAAAAAGAAAAAAGTTTTAATAAAAATATTTTAGTTAAAGCTTTGTTACTTTTTTGTCATTTGGTCAGAGAGGGAAAGCAAACTTTTTATATGCCAAGTAAACACTAACCAGACCCAATAAATCTATACAAAGTAAAATACAGAAACCCCTACCCTTCTGCTGAATATATCTCAATTTCAAGGAGTCCAAGATCAAAGACCCAGAGGAGGAATTTGTAGTTGCAGAAATTCTAGATGTAGAAGTTCCCAGGGCATCTTTTTCAGCCTTAAATAAAACGATTTTCATATATTAAAAAAATATTTCTATAAATTGCTAACAACTGTAAATACGTGTAAAACATCACTTTCATATTATAAGCAAAAACTTACTTTCATCCTCTCTTGCCGCTTCCTCTCAAGCCAGCAGGCCTGAGGGTCGGCATCCTCTTTGCTCATGAAGCTGTACCAAACGTCCCGATTTACTACAATCGGTTCACGTTTGGGCAGGACTTCACATTTCACAATCGTAGTGTCCATCATCTTTGGACACGATGATTTCCAAGATATCCAAATACGGCCTTTCAAGTTTCTGAGTTTAATTAAAGAATAAAAATAAATTTACTGTTGATAAACTGTTCCAATTGAACAATGTACAACCACACACGAGCACCGGACACTTTCGACGAATCGATGGGCGAAGGCAAAGATTGATAGTATTCACAAACTATCAATCTTTGGGAGTCACGAAAACGCAGCTTCTCTATAGCAATACTATTACGTAACTAAGGAAGTCTGAACATGCCCGCGCATTTAACTTGAAATAGCAGGAAGTAGCATAATATCTAGTCCATTCGTTGAACAAGATATTTCCGGATTTTTTGTGACATGCAAATGAAAAGTCCATCAATGCATGTAGCAAGTAATATTTAGTAGATTTTCATTTAAAACCTAAAAAAAAAAACAAGACAAGTATTCCACTCAATCGGAAACACACAAATATTCTTAGTAAAATATATTTTCAAAGACACATAGGCCCATATGTATTATACTATAGCTTGAAATTATATGATATACATATTCAATATTATATAAATAGTGCCTGTTTGGGAGGGTAACAGTTGAAATTGACACCCCGAGAAAACCATTGTCAACCGACGCGAAGCGGAGGTTGACAATGGTTTTCGAGGGGTGTCAATTTCAACTGTTATCCTCCCAAACAGGCACTATTTATTTTGTTATACTGAATGTCTTTTTTAAAATTTTTAAGAAAATTTTACTGCTTTTATATAGGAATAACGTGAATTCTACAGCGAACCGTACGCGCATAATTTTCGCGCATGTAACATTTTTTAATGTTACCCGTTGCCAAGTGCGTTGCTAACGCTGAGGGTAATAGTAAATATTATTAACTGCGTCTTAACCAATCAGATTTCATTATTTAACATGAAAGTATAACAATATTCTCTAATATAAAATACGATATTTTCTGAACAGTGTATGATAGTTTCTTCATATCATGTATGATGATTACTTTTATTATGAAATTTTGAGAATATGTGAACCACACGAGGCATTCAAATGAATTATATTTTTCATCAAAAGGTGTGGTGCTATGTAAAATGTGCATTAATTAGAAGACTATTAAAAATAATGACGTATTTTGTAGCAGGGGGTTAATGCACTATACATGTAGATATAAAACTCAAAATAAGATGTATATTCCTTTTTATTAATAAACAAATTAATGTTAAACTTGGTATAAACGTTACTGATGTTTTTAAATTCGAATGTACATAAGGGCTTGTTAATCATAATGCAATATTCATAATATAAAGTCTGTTGAACTCACGATGAATATATCATATATTACAACAAAATATGGTATCAAGAAACTATAAAACAATAAATAAAATGTAGAGAAGAGTGGTTTCTCTTGTCACAACAAATTTCTAAAAGAAAAAATCTACCCAACTGATTTACGTTCATTTACCAATTTTAAGAGTTTAAATTTAAGAGTTCGAATTTAAGTCTATGAACTGCTGCAGCTCTTCGCAGTCCTCAAGTGAATCATGTCCATTGTGTGGGCTTTGTACGTACATTTTATGTAATGTTCAAAATGCTAGAATCCGAACTCTCAATACATAACCTGTTACCTTCTGAAAATAATTCTCTAAAAATTCGAAAGTGTCACAGAATTAAATCATTTCAAAAATGGTCATCTATCTTTGCAGAGTATCATTTTTCAAGAAGAGATATATAGCTGAAAATGAGTTTCAGGGTGTTAGCCAGCTCGTTGGATAGTATTTCCATTATAACTGTATTATACGAAATGTGCTATTTTCACCAGGCTAGCTTTGCCTGTTAATGGCCGTGTAAACCCAATTCCTTTGGAGAGTCGACTGAATTTTCCAGCGGGGCCCAATCCTGACCAAATATGAAGGCTTAAGTAGGGAATCCAGGGTGTTAGCTAGCCCCTTGAATAACATTTCTATCATAACTGTATCATACGAAAGCTATTTTCACTTAGCTAGCTATGATGAAATTTTCTAAAACACCAAATTCTTCTTGAGGGTCGGCTGATTTTTCCCGGGGCCCCATCCTGACCAAATATGAAGGCTTCAATGGGGAATCCAGAGAGTTAGCCAGCCCCTTAAATAGCTTTTCCATTATAAGTGAATCATACGAAAGCAAATCTTACTAGGCTACTCAGTATATGATGTAGAGTTCTATGCCTATTAATGGGGTCCATGGTGTTGGACAAGCACCTTGACTAGTATCCCCATTACAACAGTATCTGAGGTAATACACACACTCTCGCCAGGCTAGCTAATTATGTCAATGGTCAGGTCATTTAAGCAAGTGGCTATTATTACTCTATAGTACTATTTCATTCGATAATATAAGGAAGTTTGTGTGGGTTTTAAAATTACTTTTATTAGAGGACTTACTGTAATTTGAAAAGTGAACCAACCACACAGGACCAGAACTTAGTTCTGCGATTCATTCAACCGTTTCCTTCAAATCGTGAGAATGAAAAATCGCGAGTGCTGACTTTTTATCATTGTTTCATATAGTTTACATGTGTCCGAAAAATAAATTTGCGAGATGTGTTTCGCGCTATTTTTACGCGGATATTAATCAATTTCGTTTAATTAAGAATCTACAGTACAATTTGCTACTCGAATAGTGAATAGCGAATGATACTCTAACTTCTGAATGCCCTGAAAATGATATGGAAAAGCAATGATCAAGAGATTGAATAGAGATGTTAAGGGTAAAACTAAGCATTACATGACAGTAATATAATAATAATATAACAACTTGCTCAAATATCAATTCAGTCAATGCAACACGTCACGCAATTAGAATATTGCATGATGCAAATGCTTCAAATACGTTTGTAAAGAAAAGTCAAGCTAGGAAATTAAACCGAGCCGTGACTTCGGTGTTGGAGTCTTTTTCTACAGCCTTCACAGTCAGAAAAGTGTCGGAGAACATCGTGGAGACAACGACTTCCCTGTGGCCAGGAGGCAGGTTGATGATGAGGTCTCCCAAGAGAGAACAACTGTCGTCTGTCACGTATTGTGGATCTTTGTCCGTAGACGTATACATAAACAGAATCATGGACGATTGGTCACGTGACAGTTTCGAGTACGTTTTTTTAACTTGGTACCTCCCTGCTTCTACCGCTTGCCCAACCTCTACAAGTTTATCAAAGATCATTGTTTCGCATGTTCCATCCATGATTGTTCTATTTTTTGGAATGTTTTGGTCATGTTGTTTAATCGATTTTGCCGCCATGAAACCGTACGTATATTTGCATATTCTTGTTTTTACAGACATTGGACTGTGTCCGTATATCACTGCACCCTCTAAGATCGCAAGGGATGGGTGCTCGGGATGGATGATTCTTTTGTCAGTGAAGGCCTGTCTAATTGCTTTCCGCAATATACGTGATTCAGAAAACCCTCCTACAAGTAGCAGAGTGGACACATCCTGAGATTCAGTTGCGTTGAACAATTCTTTCAGTTTTTTTATAACATTATCAAGGGAAATTGAAAAGAAAGTCTTGAACAGTTCAGGCTGTAATATCAATCTTCCAGAAGTCCATTCAAGTTGACCTTTCATTGGTGTCTGCTCTATAACATCTGACAAGTTTTCACCGTCTGTTTCCTCCTCGAAGATTTTCACCAAAGTCCCCGGAACAGTTAACATGACCTCTTCGTCGTTTTCGAGAGAAACGAACTGTTTCTTGATTTCAAAATCGTTCATCATCTCTAGGTAATCAACCACATGTTTGTTTTTAAACTTGGAAAGAACTGGAGCTCCTACCAACTTGATTAACAAGCCCTGGAACGAGCTGTTAACTTTAGTACCACCCCAGTCTCCTCCAACCGGCGCATGCATTTCTCTCAGCTTTTCGCCATCTTCAATTTTGTGCGTCACAATGTCGGCTGTACCACCTATAACCAAAAAATAATATAATATCATTATCTGCAGTTTCAAACATTTTCTTCTTCGTCAGACATCTTTACTATAACAATAAATAGGTGTTGGCTTGGATCATCGAGTGACAGGGTTTCGTTACCTCCCATATCCAGCACGGTGTACGATAGCCCTGGGGTGAGGATCGTCCTTCCATCAGGACTTACATTGCGTATGGACCAGCAACACAGAGAAGCCGCCTCCGGTTCCAGGGCCAACAGCAGCTTGTTTTCTGGAAGTCCTGCCTGAAAACACCACAGCTATATTATATGTTTCAGAACAGAACAACGCCGTGATTTATTTCAATTTTCAAAAACGCAAATCGTTGCTATGTGACCTTTTTCTGTACAAGTAACCGAGCAGATGCGATTGAATCAATGGCTTTTTCAATTATAACCAGATAAACCAGATAGCAAAATGATCCAGCATTTTACCTTGATTGCAGCCTTCTTCATAAATTCCTTGGCTGGATCGGTCCATATAGCTGGAACAGTCAAAACCCATCGAACCTTCTTCATTACTTCGTTTTTATCTCTCATACCCTGTTCTATCAACAAATTCTGGAGATGGTCCTTTAGGTACTGAATGGCGCTGCTGAAGACATCTAAGGCCTTCATACTTTTTCCAGTTTCGTCTTCGACAATGGTGTCTATTGTGAGCCGCTCGTTGGTTCTCTGGATGGAATTTGTTAAAGAGTTATAACTTTTGATAATGCATCGCATCTCGAATTATGAATTTATGTATTCTTTACACAACATAATTTAAATGAAAATATATTACATATAGGCTTGATAAAGCAGTTTATTTAAGTTACATGCATAAAAGCATGTTTTGCAGCGAATTATATTTTTTTTAAATATATACAATTCATATTGCATTAAATGTAGTGGTCAAGTACTGTGATCAAATAAGCCGAAAATCAATTTATATGTATTATAGAGGAAGCAAACAGTTTTTAAAAATATTCAATTAAGAAATTTAGTTCTATTGTAGAGACCTAGCTTTCACATTTTCATTTGATTTCCCGCGCCCTCAAATTTTTTTTCAGTGCTCAACTATGGTACATGTATGAACATGTAGACAGTAATTTAAACACAACTTAGAATTTCTATACTCCACACACTTACTTCCGTTTCTCTTTGGTGAAGACGCATCTTGAACCTCTTGAAAAAGTACCATGATTCCTGCTGGTTTCTCAGTGCCAGTTTCAAATATTTTTTCTCAGCTTCGAATCCGAACGAGTCGAACTTTCGATTCTGGTCGAATAATACAACTGTCGGTGTTTTCATGAATTTATCACAAGTACCCGTGCCCGATTTCCAGGCGCTGGTTTTGATGACTGGGGGTGAACGCTTGAAGTCGCTTTTGGAACAGTAAGCATAGCCCGAGTATGTTGTTCCAAAGTCGATGGCTGCTACTATTTCGTAATCATCAGCCATACTTGTTTTTGTTGTCTGCTTACCAAAAGCAAAAGAGGAAGTAAAAATATTCCTGTTACTAGTAATGTTATTGGATAAAGATTATAGGTTATAAATTGTGTCACAGAATCTGTGCGGGTATTTAAATACTAGTACTTGTTAAAAACAGTGCCAGGTGATTTATGTCAGTGATAAGGTTGAATTTTGCAATTGTTTAAGGTGCAGTTTGACATGAATTTATAAGTATTAAGACAATTTCTCAGAGTTACATATATAATCACCTTTATAATCACCTTTGGTTTTTAGAGTGTTCTACCTGATAGATGAGCTACTAGTATTTATCTTTTACTGAGCTATTGGTATTTCCTCTTGGATTTTAAGAATCTCATTCGGAAATGTAGGTTTGCCACAAGCAATCTAGTTTTTCAATTGTAGCGATTTTTTGCTAACTCCTGATTGGACTAAGTTTTCATATAAAAGATTTTGATTTATTTTAAATTCCAGTTAAAAAAAATATTGAAATAACCTTAAAAATATTCAGAGTAGGTATTTTCCTCCAGGTTACTTTTTAAAAGTAGTTATCGTCATGCGACAAACTATTTGCGCAATGACAAGTTTGAAACTTCATCTCCTATCACCTTGTCACAAGCACAATATCCAGTACAGGGTTTACACTGACACGCAAAAAGAACGCAACATGAAGAATGTTCTTTTTTTATTTAAAATTGTGAAAGTATTCAATATTTTAAAAAATCACTATTTTAAACATTAAGTAATATTAATTATGCGGATAATTTTATTTTTTTATTCTGTCATGACGGTTACTGCGGTAAAGGGCAGAAATAACCAGTTACAATCGACGCGTAACTACCGGTAATTGAGGCAACAAGAGTTGTTGACGCTTCACTTATACGTTACAATTTAATGAGGCAGTTATTGAGGCGTGATCGCCGGTATCTGTTATTGGTTCGAAACCATATAGAGTTAGTGCGATTGCATTCCAGCCGTATGAGGTTTTAGCCATTAACATTTGAGGTTAATTCCCTTACAGTCACACTAAACCAAACATACATTTTTGTCTATCTAATAAAAAAAATATGAACGCTTGATTAGTTTTTCTGTCATTCTACAGGAGAAGATATAAGCAAAATCAAAATGATCGAAAAATTTATTAGCGATTTTTAAGAAAAAATGTTACATGTAAACATGCAAAAAAGGGGGCCTAAACTTAATTTTTCAGCGTGTCAGATATTTCCCTGCATTTCGAATACGGTAATATATTTTCATATTTCAAAAACAAATTAAAGTTTGGGTAAATTATATATTTCAGTAATCATAGTAATACAAATAGTTGTCTATAACATCAGATGAAAGGGGACAATTCCTCTTACAAGCTGTGAAGTCAAAAAAGGCACGTTTATTGTTCAGCCATGCTAACCTTCACTACAAAGTCTATTTCTATTGAAATTCCATTTTTACCTTGTCTACTTCTAACTATAGAACTATAAATCAAATGAATAAAATCTTGCATGAATAGACAAATTCTTTATTCGCATATGTATTTCATATACTGAAGTCCAGATAACAACAACATCCAACAGTTGATATATTTAATTAACATTGGCTTACAAATAACAAATACATGTACTGAGATGAGGTATCCATGACACTACACCCAGGCCTCACCCGCGGAATGTTGGCACTAAAACTGATGGACATTAAATAATAACAAGAGTATTAGGACACACACATTTTAGAATACAAAGATAAGTTTACAACACTTAATATTTCTGTCAATTATCTTTTGAAACATATCCATCACAAATTTTCTTTTAAGTAAGCTTTCCTGCATTATCCCTTCAACTCTATCTTTACTACCGAAAGTTAAAAGTTCTAATGCTGAACAAAGCATGTTGAACTTGTGAGCATTTCCATTTTCAATCTAATTTTCTTTTTGAATATTATCATCAAATCAATACATGTATATGAATCAAAAGTGAGAATGCACATTAAAATGGTTCAATTTTTTTTTCATAAATTGTAGGTAAGGACACATAAAATAGCTTGCATTTCAAACATGCGAAAACAATATTGTAAACAAAACAGTAAGTGATATGGACACAAATTATTGAAGAAGAGCACCAGAACTCAGATAATAATGTAGTAATTATGAACACTTTCAAACATGGGTGTATATCTAATTAAGAGATTTTTAAAATCTGTCTTTAATAAATTAAAATTAATTAATAAATTTAATGCAATCTCATTTTCAAATCTACATTTGGTGAAACTGTACATACAAGTTCAAATTACTAAATCTTTGATGCTAAACAATACAAATGATGGCAAATTGATTTTATAATTGTTTCCCTACAATTTGAGAAACATAAACAGGTAAGTAGCTGTTGATCTTATTACCTGATATGACCTGTTTTAAATGATATACAGATAACCCTAATACAGTATTGCAAATCAAATAATGGCACAATGTTGTCAAATTAACAATTTTCAGTTGCAAAGCATTGATTTACAAACAATTATGCATTGTATGACAATTTTCATATCCAATTGTAAGATTTCACGATTCAGAGTCCTTCACCATATAAGAAAAGAAATATAAATCAGTCATGTTCATGAGTGGCAGATATTTACACTTTCAAACAAGGCAATCCCTAAGATTAATAGCTTGTTCCAAAATGTGAGTTTACAACAGATATCAAGCAATGTACTTTTAATTAAGCCCCATTTCATGATGTTGACAATGGACAGGTTCAGACATAAATGTAAACCAATAAATTTAATACTTCTGAGTTTATACCACTTTTAATAACAATGGTAGGAAAATTTACATCTTGAAGAAGAGAAATACATGTACAAGTATAACTTTGGTATTAAAAGTACAAATCTAAACATCTCAGTAAGCTGTAATAGGGTTGTCATTGACTGAGTAAGTAAAAAGCAAACACTGCCAGCACAGCTACAGTCACAGACACAAACAGGATCTTGCTATTCCTCTGTAGAAAAGATGGCGTCTCCTGCACCTCCTGGTCTCCTTTCTGCTGACGTCTTTTACGACCCTTCGTCTTCCGTTCGTACTCTTCTAGTTCGGCTTGTTGCTTTTTTAACTCTTCCTCTTTCTTCAGTTTCTCCTTCTCTTCTTCTGACTTTTAAGTTGAAATAAAGAAAGAATTTTTCTTAATTAATACCCAACAGTTGTTTCTATATGAGTGAAATATTCTAGTGTGGAAACTTCATGGCCAAAAGTATTTTTTTAATCATTATTCAAGCAAAAGGATTAACACTCATTTAGCTTTGTAATTTGTATTGTGGGAAAAAAATCTTGTTATTTAAAAACTTTGGTATATATTGGCTGAAGATGAACAATGGCTAGCTCATGAGCTTTGATGTAAACTATTTATCATACCTTCCTCTTACTGGCCCTACTGTCTATTACAGTTTTTTCCCAAATAATACCTGTCCGAATATTTCAAATCTATGATTTCTTTGCTTTCTTTTTGGCTTTTCTTTTCTTAAAGAATCAATAACCTGGATTTTTTTTCCTATCTATTTTACCTGTACATATCTTTATTACCTTGCATTCCTTTCCTTGCTGACAAATGTCGTCACAAATTTAGTTTCTATTTTTTACCTTACAGACATTAGTACCTTCTCGTAAATTCCTTTTCTTGCCAATGTTGTCAAATTCCAGTTTCTATCCTTTTGATACTAATTTTACCTGCACATGACTTTTATACCTTTTTCTTGCGTTCCTTTTCTTGCTGACATATGTCGTCACATTCCAGCTTCTTCCCGCCCTTGACCTCTTTACACAAGAAGTCCTTTTTCTTGCGGCGACATTTACAACGGACTGACACCTTTTTCTCACATTTCCCAATGTTAGGACATTCCCCAGAATGGCACACAGCACCACAAGGATGGCCACAAGGCATCTACAATCATAGGATTGGTTAATATTTCAAGAATACTTCAAGTCCAAAATCTTGAGTTTTGATTTATCATTTCATCAATTGACAAAAGAAGTGAATAAAATGAAAGTTAGGAAATTTACTTTAATAATAAGAGAAGGAATTAAAATATAATTTACATCTTTCAAAAAAAAGAAAAAAGAAATGACAACATTCCTCACAAATTTATATTTAACTTCCTATTCATTCATAGATAGTTATATCAGTAACCATTTACTCATAGTAACGTAAGACAGAAGTTGCTAATTACCAGCTTTGGACACTCTCCCCCACACGACTGTAGGGACTCCCGTTTCTCCCGGTTCTTGATCCAGTCATCACACTGGACATGCTGCACACTGATCTGACAGTGGCACCTCATGCGCAGCATCTGTTTACAAGGGGGGCAGGGGCCGGGGTGGCACTTCATGGTGGGGCAGCTGTGAGTACAGCCCTCGGGGCGGGGCTTCTGACAGCCTGCCTCACACTCCTCACAGTTGGTACCATGCTGTAAACAAAAGGAGTCCTTTAGAGTAACGGTAAATATATACATGTACTGTAGTTAATAATTCATTGAAGGAGGGAGACTGCAAAATATTTGGTAGTTTATAAAGAAAATAAAAAGTTGGTTTTACAGAATTTTTTTCAAAATAAATTTATTTGTTTGGGAGAAATAATTTTCCTCCAAAAAGGGCCAATAATGATTTGAGGGGATATGAGTATTTGATAAGAGACATATGGCCAAGGTATGAAATGTACATATTTAATTACAATTGTTGTTTAATAACGAAGCAGCAAACCAAAGAGCTAAAGAGCAAACAATGTATTTCAAGTATTTCACAGTCAATATTTTGAAACAATTCACACTTTTTGACCATCTTAAATACCTGATCTGTGTCGGGGGCATTAGTGACCAGGTGACACTCCTTTGAACAGGTGTGATTACCACAGTCCAGCTTCCGGCCACACTTTCTCCCACAGGAATAATCTCGGACTTCTGAACATGGAAATTTTGAAATCTGTAGAAAAATATACAAATGTAGATATTTAGTTACCACGGTAAATGAACCCTAACAAATATTCAAGTGAACACACATTCAAGAATGCATTTTTTTCCTTTTAGTAACCTTCAGAAGGTATATACATGTATATATTTTTGTTCTACAGTATGTTTGCATTAAGTACCGTAAATGCTATGCTACTATTCTTGTTGATTTTTTTCTCTTAATTTATATCCAAATCTTTAGATGTTTTACTGATGCTAAATGTTTAATCTGACAGGTTACTTGACCTCATGGAGTCCTATGCACTGCTTGGGGATGGGAACCTGACAGGGGGGACATGGCTTACACACGATCTCTTCCTTCACCAATGGCCGTGCTTCCCAGGGGCCCGCTCTCACAGCCTAGTAACAAACATCAAACAAACACTGACAAACTGTTCCTGGCAGCAAAATGTACATTTACTGATACATCATAGAATACACCTAGGCAGTTAGAGCAAAACAAAATTATAAAAAAGTGCCAGGGATGGGCGATTTTGCTTCATTGTAAGCGTAATTTGTTATATCCTTCAAGGTTACAACATGTAATAAAGTAACGGGGAATGAAAATTACTTCGCTGTAAGTATATTAAAAGGCTGTTTGCTATAACCTATTTTACTTGTATTGAAAACTTACGTTATCTATGATTATTTGTGTAATATAACAATTACATTTATAACTTATTACTGATGGCCAGAAGGCAGTCGTATATGTGATATAAAAGTAAAAGTAGCTGTGCTTTTCTGCGGAGCTATTATTAACATCCAGTTCAACTCGGCACTTTGTCTATGTGCAAATCAGCTTTGTTCAGAGAGAGAACGTGGTTGAAAGAGTCCAATCATTTTTTTTTTAAAAAGTATTAAATTGTATGAGTAAAATAGATTGTCTCTAATTTAACATATGAATCAGTGATCCGTGACTGACATTGTCTTTGATGATGGTCCTGACTGCGGAGTGACACCGGGCGGGACAGCTGTGAGGACATCCCCCCAGCTGCTTCCCACAGACCAGTCCACACGGGGGACAGTCTCCAAAGTGACAGCGGTGGGGAATCTGACTAGAGTGGTGGCAAATTGGGGGTTTCCTGCAAATACAACAACTCAATCATAACTTTAAGTATCAAACCTGATATTTAAATTTCATGAGGTAAATACTACAATGTATCAGAATTCTTTTAATTTTATAAACATATACATTACTTGTACAATTTTATACTTTGACATCAGAATGGAATAGGATGTTACACCAGGAACAGAATTACCTGCATGGGTAGTTGCACCTGGGAGGACGAGTGACCTTCTCCTTCCCACAGGGCACAGTGATACGAGTGGCCTTACAGAAGCAGGTGATCTGTACAGTCAATGGACACGGATAGCACGGGCCTGCAATCACACACACATAATCCCAGTCAGTTATTGTAAAGAAGACCACAGTATTACAGATAAATGTGAATCAATCTATTTCTTTACCTCTGTGGCATCCACTTGCACACTTGTGGTTTTTACAACTCAATAACTTCCCACAAACTTGTTCACAGCTTGGGCAGTTTCCATCACAGCACTATTAAATATACCATATCAATCTTAGATCTTTACTTACATTTATTGAATAATTTTTCCACCATATGTTGTTTTTTTTTTATACTGGGTATTTCTTTTAAAACATTTAAAATGAGATTTTCAAATCGCAAAGCAAAACTAAAACTAGGGAAAATAGTTATGTGTAATGACATTTTTTTTAGTGATGGAATAATTTGCAATGTACTGTACGTACAGTACATGTAATGAAATGTACACAGACCTTTCTCTTACACTGGTGTTTGTTGCAGTCTCGCATGGCTGAACACTTAGTCTCACACAGATATTGCTTGGAACACAGAACCTCCTTTTGCTTTTGTCCACACCGGCAGGTTTTAGTCACTAACTGAAGGCACTGTAACAAACACAAATACATGTACCATACATGTACATGTTAAAATAAAAAAAAAACCTACCTATAACTACCGGCATATCGTTAACTGGGAGCAAAATTTTCATAAAAGATATCTATTCTACCATACATCTTGGGCTTCATCTAAAATTATCATTTCAACCAAAAAAATATGCAAATACGATTCTTTTCCAATGAAATATTTCATGAACAAATGAAAAACAATGACTCATGAAAATGTATGCACAAAGAACTTACGGATCCACAATTGCCAGTGTGGCAGCGTTGTGAACATGTATGTATCCCACAATCCAACAGTTTTCCACAAGTATCTCCGCAAGTCGGTACATCTTCAGTACACGGCAAGTTGTAATCTGAAGTAAAAAAAAAAGTCATTCACAAAACCGGCCTTATTTGATGACACTTGTACTAGTTTAATACGTCTCCTGCAAAAGGATCATTTAGGCTTTCCTTAATGTTAATTATTGTATAACTTACTTGTTTTCCCACACGGGCAAGTTCTATCCCCAGATCTTGGGCAAGGGCCACAACTTTCCTTATGACATATCTTTTCACAGAGATGGTTTCCACAGGAAAGTTTTCTGCCACATGGCTAAAAAAAGAAATCAAACATATTTCCTTTTATTTTCCATTTTATCATTGGTCAACAAAAATTTCAAAAAATGTTAAAGTAATTATTATTATAAAAAATTTACACAGAGTGAACATATGATGGATAAATGTGTATTTAAAGGGTACCTGCAGCCCAGCTGATGTGAAACATATGTTAAAGAGTTTATTTACCAAAATTTAATGCAAAAAACCGCATCGAATTCGGTGCAAAAATAACGGAGTTACGCCTCTTCAAAGTGGCTATTTTTACCTGCTTTGGGAAATCTAATCAAGAGAAAACAGAATTAGGCGATAACGAGGCTTCAGCGGAAGTGACGTCACGAGGTCAACAGGAGGGAAATTTCCTTACAAAGCTATACAAATTAAATTCGATTTTTCAGCCAAAATGATTGATATAGGTCTGATGTTTTGACGTATCTTGTTATTTTAAGTATTGTAGATCTAGAAATTTGATTCTGTTATTATTTTATTTCAATCAGATTTCTTTTTAAAGGATTTTAAAATTTGTTATTCTCGTCGCCTTTTTACCGATGAATACGATGTCTTAAAACGCTTACATGGGCAAATTTATGTTCATTATTCATTTTTTGATTACATAATATCCTCTCACACACGAGTGATCCGAGATAATGACACAGGTAAACAGGTAAACTAACGAAGCCACTGCTCCAGACACACGTGTATCTTGGGTATGTATACACAAGGAACACGAGTATGATGAACAAAGGGAGGGTTTCACACCTCCAGACTGGTAAATTGATTTGTGTATAATTAGCTACTCAATTGTTAAAAGATAAAACAGAAAAATAAATTAGACTGTGTAAAATCAAGCATTCGTCAGCTAAAACATGTGTATAGTCTGTCAATCAGTGATTAAAGAATCATGCATGAAACTATTAATAGTAAAACTAATGTTCGAAGTAAATGCCTTTATTGTTACTTATCTAATCACTTATATAATGACCAAATTTACAATTCAGCAATTGAAACCTTTTTTATGTGATCAAGTAATTATTTCGGAAGTAATTACGTTGGTCTTTATAATTTCTTATTTAATAAAGTGCAACTTTCTTTCGAGCGCTATGGTCAGCAATTAAACGCTTTATAACTCCGTATAGCTTAAATTGTAATACTGACAACGAATCATTATGAAATCTAAATAAACTGGAACATTTTGACAAAGGGTGTGAATAAATGTAAAATTAAATTCCATTATCGTATTTTTAAAAGAATACGAGACAGTCTTAATCATGCAGCCATCTTGGACTTTCGCCTTGATCCGTTTATGATCCCGTGTTCATTACACAGTGATCATGTCCCGTGTTCGTTTGTTAAAGAATGCATACTATTTTGATTGTTATTGGTCCGATATCAATATTTTTAAATAATCGGGCGACATCATTTGTTATTTTATGCCTTATACGAGGAATAGACCCCGAGTTACCTTTTACGAAATATCATTATGTATTATCAATATTATTAATCAGTTAATAATGTTACTGAGAAATCATTCGAAAGAATGACAATATTTACAAAATATGTTTCTTATAACAATAATGCTTTAATTAATTGTCATTTTGCTACATATGGTGTGCATTTATATGTAAAATGTGTTACACATTTGACGAAATTCATGAAACAAACAATTTCCGAACCGGCATTTTTGTTCGATAAAACACGGGTTAAATTCAAACGACAGTATAATTAGTCATCCATGGTTGATACGGAAATAAAACAACAGAAAAAATGTTCCTATATCGGTAAAACAATGCAAGAAAACGAACAGTTTTCATACGATATTCCTGTTTCTCATACAGCGGCGTTGACCCCGTGACGTCACAGTTCATCTCGCGCCAAATCGGCTTGATTCAAAACTCGTTCAGGTGTGAAATCGGGTTTTCCCCAAATATCTCGAAAACTACTTATGCGATCGCTGTAAAATTTTCAGGATGATGTTTTTACACATAGATCTCCATTATATCAAAAATTGACCGGCACTGCAGGTACCCTTTAAACACAATGCAGAAAATCTGTTAATCTATAATGCTTCCTCCAAGAAGAGAAAGTATTAATGATTTATATTATATATAGATCATGTACAACGTACATCTTTGCAGAGGTTAAGACAAGAGAGCTACCTGATCACACTGCCACTCTGGACTGGCACACGGCCGTGTGGTCACTTCCTTCCCACAGTAACATGGCTGCTTGCTCGTTTTAGGACAAGGAGCGCAATCACCTGGACAACAAGAAAATAGCAATCAATAACACCACATATGACCTCTGACCTGCTCAGATCTAGCGCTATATTTTTTCATTTCATGCACATGTATGTACCAGGCAATATCTTTTTCTTTTGAACAGCAGACAGCCCCCCAATTTTTAAACTACTGAAATCATACTTAATACTGGTAAATCGAGTAAGAACCCTTTAACAGAACTGTGTGGTGGTAACTACCTGTATGGCACGGTTGTTGACAGTTGTGATGTCCACACAACAGCTTCCTCCCGCACGGCTTACCACAGGACCACTGCTTGGCACTACAGCGTACGACCCGAGGTTTCTGTTTACCACAGTGGCAAGACACGGTCACCGTCTTAGGACAAGGGGGACAGGCTCCTACATAATGTTTTATAGCTTGTCATCATAATGTACATGAATGAGGGTTCAAATAAAGTAAAATCTAAAGCAATGATTCACAGTTACATTCAAATTATTAAAACTAATGTGAAATTAGCATGCAATAATTAACATTTTTTTCATTACCCGGAACACTCACCTGGATGACACAGGAGGAGACAGGTGTGTCCACATTCCGGCTTCAGGTTTCTGCCACATGTCTGCCCACAGGAGTGGGGCACTAGCCAGGGGTCAAACATTGGGTTGGCTTCTTTTCCACAAAAGCAGATGTATTTTGTAGGACAGTCTTTCTGCTGGTACTCTGTTCTACATTTAGGACTGTAAGATACCAAATATCCCATGACACTTACATTATATTAGATGAACATTTATTGATTTTATTAGAGACCAAACGGCAATGCAGAACTTAATACACCTTACCAGTGCCAAGGAATGTCCTTGCTAGGGGTTTCCCCATCTGGAGATTTGTAGGCATGCTGGTATATACCTTCACGTACCCACTTCTGGATACACTGCATGTGGAACATTGCATAACAACCTCCGCAGTTCCAGATCTACATAAAACACCAATTCTTCCATTTCATCAAACTATATGAGGTAGTGGCCCTTGGATCATGTGAGAAAAAAATAGTTTTATTTAAAATGTATCGCATCAGATGTACAGTACTCACTGCATCAGTCTTCTTAATGGTTTCTATACAGATCAGACAAGCTGAGGAGCTGGATCGGTACGAGTGTACCAAGTCTTGTTGAGCTGTGTCTTGCACTCCATTGGTGTCATTTTCATTGACTAACAACAGAAAAAAAAGTTCAATGTTAAGTACTTCAAAACAAATCTGAGTACAGTTTGAAACAAATTAAGGCAAAGGTACCTCAGTTTGCATATTCTATTACAGTAAATGTTTCCCTTTACATATAAAGGTATATAAGTACGGTACATGTATTATTTTTATTAATAAAATGATCAACACAAAAGGACCGGTATATAGAGACATAAAATTATTTAAATTGATTGACAACTTATTAAAGAAATCACAAATAAAGTGCAGTCATCAAAAGCTTCCAAATATAGACAAAGACTGTTACAGTGGAACTGTCAATAAGTAGCAACAGACTCACCACTCATGGAAGAGTATGACTTGAACACAGTGTTGATGATGTCATCAGCGATGTCTTCCTCTTCTTCATCTTCCTCGTCTTCCGGCTGGATGTGCTGCTGAATTGCCTGCTGGTGGGCCGTGCTGGCCTGTAGGAACTTCTCCTCTGCACTGCGTGGTTTACTTGTATTATTTGTATTTTTCCCTTCAAAACAAGTCTTTAAGTAATCCTGAATGGATCCAGTTACAAATTGTAAAAGTTGAAAGAGAACATATTACCGTAAGTTGTAGATCACATTCATTAAATAGAAACATATACATTATTTTCTTTACTAATTTAAGAATTAATTGAAAAATAATGCTGCAATTCTTTTTTAATTAAGAATGTCTGATCACTATTCATTTCAGTTAATATATTTCATACTAAAAGGAACTGGCATAATTAAAACATAAATATGCATGCAATTTGTTTTCATCAAACCTTTCCTATCAGTTTTTATTTCCAATATATCAGGAATCACAAATAGAGCAATACCTGGTGCAGCAGCATTATGGGTATTTTCCATTCCGCTTGAGTAGTTGCCTCTTCCCCTCCCTCGGCCCTTCGCTCTCAGATATGAAGGTACTTGTGCCATTTTGAAAAAACTGAAGTACAGATCAATATCAATAGTTTTGAGTAGTCAAATATTGGCAGTCTTGCAGGCATATACATGAAGCTCTTGAAATAAAGATTTACATTTTTTTGGGGGGATAGCTGATGAATTTTACTAATAAATCAACAGAGTAAATCTAAGATTTGTAGCATCTTTTTATTACCTTATAGCTACAGCAAAAATAATTTTACAACAAAACTTTATTTAGAAATGTACATGATTTAAAGGTCTTGAAGATATATGCCTGCATGGATTATATTTGCCACAGTGGCCTTGCAATGGACCCCTACACGATAACTGCGGTATTGCTCACTTGCAGGGCAAATTTATATATTTTGCCGAAATTTTCGTAGGTAGATAATTAAATGACGTAAATGAAACAATTGATGTTACATCATATTTCACAAAATAATGTCATTTTGCCCTGCAAAAGGGCAGTACCGCAGTTACAGTGAAGGGGTTAATTAATTTCTAGACAATTCTTGTACATTATTACAGAGCACAGCTCACTGGCATAAAGTACCAGATAGCAAGGCAGCTCTATCGGCAAGTTATGCATTCATTGAGATTTTTTGACGATATCCATGAATTTACAAAAAAATAAATTATAAATTGGAGCATCACACAGGCTTTAATCAAATCTCACAGGTTTTTTTGTTTTTTTTAAATACTCATTCTTTTTCACTTTGTCATGAACATAGAAAAGCAAAATTGAAGAAAATGATAGTTACATAATTATGTTACCAACATATTTGATCATTTCAGTGGCTTTCTACGAGCATGGCATGCCAATGTAAACTACATTGTACATGCATGTCTCACTTGCTTCGCCTGTGTACCTATGTTGAGCGTGTTCGATCACAAACTACGGTTGCCTTAGTTTGACTGAAATGAGATTGAACTCACTTTAGTCCGACTAAAATGAAACTATGGTCCAACCAACGGAGATACTCTGGACTGTCTCTAGTCAGGTTTAGTTTAAAGATGGCGACGGAAAGCGAAACCTCCAAATTTTGCTTATTTTAATCAGCTCAACATGCAATGTGTTTTAAACATTTTAGTGCACACACATATGATTCAATGTGTTTACAAGTTATTTTCCTTCTTTTTTCACGAACAATAAAAGTTTGAGTAGAAATTAACATCTTTCTCATTTTTTTAACCAGACATCGACCAATGTGCGTTCGAACACAGACGTGCGCACCATAAGTTTTCCTTACTACCGTGGTTGAACTCTAGTTAATGATCGAACTCGACCGTTACCGGTTGTAGATCAGTGTTTTGAAGGGGGTAACACTAAAAATAATAAACAGTTTGATGCTTTAATTAATTACCTTTTAAATGACATATATTTAAAAAAAAACTTGGAGGTTACATGATAAATCTGCTGCAATAATTTGTTTTCTTTACAGATGGGAAGTTCGAAGTATATACTTTACCTGACACGTCAGCCCTCGATATTTTGCCGTCTGTATTCTGAGTTATCGGCTTCTGACATGGGCGCAGCCATGAAATCACTCAAGCGTGAAATGTGTTAATTTTTTTTTTGTTTTAGAATTGGGTTTCAAGAAATAAGTTTTGGAATTTAAAATTATTTTTCCAGATATCCTTTGCTTGATTTTGAAGATAATTTATAATTTTTAAAATAAAATCTCGCAAATAACATCTGTGCGAGACTTTATAGATGGCTACAGAAAAACAACTGTCCGTGGTGACATAATCATCTATTCTTATATATTTATGGATGACATAGAAGCATGAACAGTGTAATTAATGTTATTTTTTAAGAAATTCGTATGAACCCAAACGAGCAATACTCTGAACAAAGTGGAATCTCTGCCGCAAGGTATGGTCTGCATGATCTTAAAATTTCATTTCCTTATGCTGCCAGTACCATTTAGATTTGGTGGCTTAGTGTTAAAACGAAAGTTCACTTTATCCCACACTTCGTTTGATAAAGAATGTGTTACTAAATATGTTGATAACCATTGCAGTTTTTAATTTTCTTGCCCGCTGTACACAAAAACACTTTAGTTGGCAATTTATACATTACATTAAATTTATTGAAAAAATTATGAAGGTGGTCTTTAAATTTTTTGTAGTTTCTGTCCATTAGAGTGTTTAAAATTACCACTGCAATGAAATATGTCGTATTTCACCTGAAATATTTTTCTTATTTCTCCAAATTCTTTATTAAGAAAGGCATCTTGATAAGTTGTTTTTGGGTTAAAAGATTCTTGTGGTGTCATGAATGTAGGTCACATTTCGATCTCTTTCTTTTTAGATAATTTGCCGGTGAAACTTTTTGTTATTTGAAAATTACTGACATATCATCAATTCTCGCCAAGAACCATTTCTTGCCAGTGCACTGTTATGTCATTTCATCAACACATAAAATTTATATTATACAGAATTTGTCCTTGGCGAGAATTGGTCGCATGTCACTAGAACTGGTTTTTTAAATATCACATAATAGGTTTGCAATGAGTATGGTGCATAACTGCATATGTTGACAATATGTGATTATTTTTAGGGGTCCCAATTCTTTGTCAGAACAACGTCCAGAGACAGGCGACGGAATGTAAGTAAATGCAACAAATTCAGAGTTCTATAATTCATTCATTTTTGCATATGTTAAACGATATTACCACGATATTACCATATTACACGATATTTTAGATTTATCTGATATTATTAATCTTATATATGTACTGCATTATTAAGTTATTCTTGCATAATATTGGTAAAAATTGAATTTGTACCCATTAGATTAAATAAATGATTTAGTTCAGAATATTTACACAGAATTCATATGTATATAAATGTTGGTAGATTAATATATTTTGAACACTCATTGAATTGTAATATAAGCAAAACCTAAATGTTAACCAGAATTAAATGTAGATGTCTCAAATGTTGGACCAAAGGCTACTTCACATTTTGTACCTTTGATTAAAGTTAACTAAATTAAAATACCTTTTGTTGAATATTTGTAGGAAGCGTGCGGCAGCAAAACAGATGATAGAAAGATACTATTACCAACTAACAGATGGCTGCGGAAACGAACATTGTCAAAACAAAGACTGTGCTTCATGTCCAACCTTTGCTTTTCAAGAAAAATCAAAAAACGAACTTGCTGTGAAAGCAATAGATTTGTTCAAAGAAAAGGCTAAGTTATGTGGATCCCTACCCACTAAAGTTCCTCGAGCTGAAAATGCAGCTGGACCATCCAAACTCAGCAATGAAGAAAATGCAACAACAGCAAATGTTGTATTGGGGGGAGCTTCTTCCTCATCCAAAGCACACAGTGGAGCAGAATCTTCTAAAACAGCGAAGGTCTTCGTGGAGGAAAAGCCGTCCTCGTCCAAAGGCCAGACAACTGCCTTGTTCTCCCAGCAGTCAACATGCAATGTTATAAAACCCATCCCTACTCCTGGTAGGTTACATTTTTCTTTTTGCATTAAAAAATGTGAAGCCTGCAGAAATCTTAAATTTATTATTTTAAATACTGAGCTGGGAAGTAACTTATAGATTGTATTACTAACTGTGTTTTAGTTTTCCAATGAATTTGTTGTTTTGTTGTATATAACACAAAGTTTAAACGCAAATCGCACAAATTGTTGAAGATTAAGCAATATAAATGCTGCTTATGAAAGAATTTATCTAGATATATGTATGTATTTCAGCTGCAGAGACGATAAACTATTTGACAGAGGAGAAGGTTATTAAGTTGATTAAAGACTGTGAAGGAGAAAACAGCTGGTCAAAATTGATACGAGTGATTGGTGCCACATTCAATAATGCTGATTCACTAATCATGAGTTTCCGAAGAAACGATCACAATATAAGTGACCATGGGAATGTAGTTACAGAAGAGAAAGGTGATGAACGAGTTAGTGCCATTCGCTCTGATGTAAGTTCTTGTGATAAAGAAGTCAGTTATTCTTTGGACCTGGAAGCAGTACGAAGAACTTTCAAAGCCTTAATGAAGATTCCGGGCTTGCCTTACCAAGGTGCTTTAGTGAATGCTTTGTCTAGTTTATCCCGTAATGTTGAAATGGAACTCAGATATCGGAGACCCATGGAACAAAATCCCAATTATATAAATATATTTTTGATTGTGATGGAAATTCCCCTTGACGAGCACGAGGAATTATTGGAAAACTCCTTTCCAGAGTTCTGCAAGGCGTTGGGTCACATGAACATGTCAGGACAAGCAAAACTGGCGAGAATTTGGTCCACCTTCGGAGATGATTGGCTAATGCAGAAGACCAGGCTTCTTCATCAGGTGATAACCATGAAAATTGCCCAGAATCATGGCAGATGGGGTAGAGTGTATCAGTTGAATGAAGACGAAGGAATCGCAGGTTCCACGAAAGTGATGAAGATTCTATTCTATGCCAGCATAATAGGAGGTTCGATGGACCCTGACTCTGTGCTGGCCGAGGAGAAGGAAACGAACGAATCAGAGGAAAGCCTGCAGGACATGCTACAGGGTGGGGCCGTAGGACACGAACCTAAGGACCTGAATAAACCTAAGGAGGATCCCCTCGCCAATGAACTTCGTGTGTCTGTCCTGGACTGTCGCAGACCATTAGTTCCCTATGATGAATTTGTAAACGAACTCTTGAATGAATACGTCGACATTGAGGCAGACTACAAGAACAAGATGGAGAATAAGTTTTCTTTCATGAATCACAGCTTTATCTTAACTACTGCATCCAAACACACGTGCATGTATATTGACAACAGGGTCAGAATGTATAACGAGAGACGGTCTTCCATTTTAAACACCTTAGTGCGAGGCCTGCCCCCCATCCCTTTCTTGCGACTCCGAGTGAGGAGAGACCATCTTATAGATGATGCCCTTGTAAATGTTAGTACAATAGACAATACTTTAGTAGTGTTTGATATTTCACAATAGGCATTTGAATTTTTGATATAGACCTTTTATTGGTATAGTTTTCATATGTGAAAAATGAATTTTTGTAATTTACGGGTAGTTATGATGATATTGTTTTAGATTTTAAATTTTTAAGTTGATAAATGATAATGCACAATATACACAAGATGAAAAAAGTAGTAACTTGTTTTTTGTCTCTCTCGAATTTTAGCTTGAAATGACGGCCATGGATAATCCTCAGGATCTGAAAAAGCAGCTGATCGTGGAGTTCGAGGGAGAACATGCCATGGATGAAGGAGGCGTGTCCAAAGAGTTCTTCCAACTTGTTGTAGAGGAAATATTTAATCCAGATTTTGGTAAGTTTGCAAGTACATTAGATACCAAATGCATGCTTACAGGAACATCACTGTGCTGAAATCAGAACATGTGTGATAAACTGATTTTTATTGAAGTCAAGACATGTATTTCTTTTTTTCTGATAGGTATGTTTACATACAATGAACACACTAGGCAGTTCTGGTTTAATCCCACCTCCTTTGAGAATGATGGACAGTTTACTCTGATTGGGATAGTGCTGGGGCTGGCTATATACAACAGCACAATTGTGGACATCCACTTCCCGTCTGTAGTGTACCGGAAGCTGATGGGAAAGAAAGGCCGGTTTGAAGACCTGAAAGATTTGGATCCGGTAGGTTTAAATTGTTTAAAGATGCAATTTCCATGTAATGGAATGTTTATTCTATTTTAGTGTATAACCAATAGTTTATGTTTCCTGGCCAAAAGGAAATCAGGATCTGATTTAGGAAACTTATAAGAGGAATTTTCAAAAATAGACTAAAGTGCTTAGCAACATGACTTCAAGTTTAATTTGTTCAATAAATATATCATGACATCTGGCTAAAAAGAACAACTGTTACAATACATATTACATGTAGTGTATATGACAGAGAGACAGTTCAAGCTTAAACATAATTATACCTATGTACTGACTAATATCATGATTAACCATTGTTTTCATATGCATCAAATGTTGCAAAAGGTACATTTACTATCTCCAGATATATAAATTTGCTAAAACTGTGAATTTTGCAGTACATTGTGTATCTTGTTAAGACAAATGTTAATACATGTACCGGATGCATCACTTCCATCAATGTCGATAGGGAAACATACTTAGTTATCGAACTTCTATGACAAGTGTTTCAGTACAATGTCATTTATATAATATAAACATGTTCTTAGTGTAACCATTTAACTGATGATATATAATTTTCTTACACTGACTGCAGCTCTTAATTTGCACAATGTTAAACTGAAAGAATTACTTCAACACACTTTGTGTTTAAAAATTAAATTTTAACTTTACAATTTAAGTCAAGTTCTCCAAAGTCATTGAGGGAAGGTAAACAGTTAGTGCCATTCTTTAATATAAAGGTGAACTCTTCACTATAACGGGGTATGACCACACTTACCATACATAAACTGGTTAATTTGTACACATTTTCTGATTTTTTTTATGCGACCAGTATTTTACAAAATTGTTAATATGTATATAGTTGATACTGTAAATACTTTTACAATACTTAATGGCTAATTTGTTAATACACTTCTAGCACATACATGTACATGTAACTGTCATATTCCAGGTATGTAGTATTAAATTTTGTTTGAAGTTGATGTTGTGAGTATTTTATATCTTCAGACACTTTATGCAAGTCTACAGCAAATGTTGGAGTATGAAGGCGAGGATTTGGAGGATGTGTTCATGCAGCCATTTAAAATTGGCTACAAAGATGTGTTTGGATGCGATTTGACTCATGAACTCAAAGAGAAAGGTGCAGACACACATGTCAACCACGGTAACAGACAGGTAAGTGTACTTAGTAACGTAAAACAACATATTTACATACCGTGTACATGTTATTTATGTTGGAAGCCAGTTGTGACAATTCTATAGTTGACACTCGATGTTTATTTGACCTAATGTTTACTGTAGGAGTTCGTTGACCTGTATTCAGACTTCATGCTCAACAAATCTATTGAGAAGCAGTTCCGAGCCTTTAAGCGAGGATTTAACCTGGTGACCAACGAAAGTCCGCTACGCATGCTATTCCGGCCAGAGGAAGTGGAACTCTTGATCTGTGGAAGCACAGTAAGCAGCCTTGTACAATTTATTCTGGTGGTTCAAATTTAAATTTATTAATCAAATCAGTTGGGTATACTAATTTGACTGATACTTCATTTAGTTGAAATTTTTTAGAGTAGACACAATGAAAAGGATTCTTTTGACTGGCCTAATTATCTTGATTTTAAATTTTCCAGCATTTCGATTTCTATGACCTACAGAAGTCGACAGAATATGATGGAGGTTTTACAGTGGACTCTCCAACAATCCTGTAAGATTTTCCTGTGTTTTTGGCACATGGTTAAAAAAAGACAGCTTTACCAATAAACACATGTATTAGACTGTCAATACATGAAGATTATCTATGCTGCATGTGTACTAAAATGTCATTTGCATATGTGCTGTATGTGGTGTCATTAATATTTAGGGAATCAGGGTTTTTTAATATTTTATTAAACTCATAGTTTTGATGAACAGATACTTGTATTCCTGAAAGATGGCTATAGCAATACAAATAATGTTTCTTGCTTCAATAAACATTTGAATGTGTGGATCCTCTCAACAAAGAAATCACTAAAAATTGGTGTGCATAACAAATAATGATAAAACAACATTAACTGGTATAAAATGTGACTAGTTATAATTATTCTAAAAATTGACCCAATTACCAGTGTCTTTTTTTCCCTCTACCACATAGACATTTCTGGGAGATAGTGCATGAATTCACGGAGGATCAGAAGAGACGCTTGTTACAGTTTACCACGGGAACAGATCGAGTCCCGGTGGGTGGGCTATCCAAGATCAAACTAATCATCGCCAGGAACGGCCCTGACTCAGATAGGTAGGTAAACCACTGCGGACCTCATTTGGATACCCTGTGCATGATTCTATATTTTTAAAGTCAAAACACAAATTTAATTAGAGATTCTATATATAAGTAGAAAGTCAGTAAACTGTACTTGTAATTGATATATTAATTATGTTTACATATAAAAGAACTTGAGCATTATGAAACTGCAGTTATTTATATGTACACATACATGTATATTGCAAGTCAACATTGAAATATGATAAATTTTCCACCAACAATTACGCCCTTATTTGAAACGGAAACAGTTTCAGTTTGTTTTCTAATTGAATACTTAACCCACAATTGTTCTATAATTAAAATGATATGTCAAAGATCTAGACAGTCATATATATATATATAAACATGTACCAGGAAATGTGTTACATGTATGTAAGTGAGCCCTCAGCTTTTTGACTGCAACATTTTAAAATGAATCTCGTATTTTGGATAAGAAGGTTGCAGTCAAGAGTTCAAATACAATGTCTGACACATATAACTGTAGTTTTTAGGTTTAGAGGAATAGATGCACATGTATTGCATGGAAAAAGCAAGTGTGCAAGATCTTGGTTTTCAGATGACAAAGTGACACTTCAAATTTCCCTTTGACAGTTTGTACATATTTTTTCTCCTTTATTTTCAGACTTCCGACAGCTCACACCTGTTTTAACGTATTACTTCTACCGGATTACTCCACCAAAGAAAAGTTGAAAGATAGGCTGGAAAAAGCTGTAGATTACTCAAAAGGCTTTGGTATGCTGTGATATAAACCAAGTGCTGCCAAGATTGGTTTATGCATCAATTGTATATCCTACTTGTTCTTCAAACTTCATGTCTTGTAAAACAAATGCATTGATAATTTTTTTTGATATTCTAATATTTCGGTTATTGCAAAAATTGAAGAAGAAAAAATGAAATCAACAAGATATAAGTTTCAATGTGAAATATCAAAATTTATGAAATGCTGTTCAGATAAGAAGCTGTGTACCGTTAGGTCAAAATAAAATCAATTTTTGAAGATAAAAAATAATATCAGGTTTATCAACTTATTGCAAATTTGTGATCCAGAGCTGTATTGCAGTTTAAAGATAAAATATGTTTTACTCATTTTTAATGGGTGCCTAAAATGAATGATTTAACAAATTCTGAATTTGAAACAAGGTATAAGAATGGTGTGTAATTTGCATTTAAAATTTTTAAAAGTCCTTGTACAAGTTTATATCTAATTAAGGGAATAATTCCCACCTATAAGATCTCTTGTACATGTAGTTTAAAATGTTGAAAAGGGTAAAAAAAAAATCCTAAAAGCTGCATGCATGTCTGACAATTTAAAAAAAATAATGAAATTCATCTACATGTACTAACGGCTATTCAGTATTTAAACAAGAACAATTATTTTATCTTGCTTGAATGATTATGGATAAAGTGATAGTAATTTAATTACCAATATCCAGAAGTTTAAAAATGTTTCCTTGCAAAAATCTTCTCTAGAATGGAGGCAAGGTGTTGTTGACTTGTAAAAAATTGATTACCTTTCAATGTGCCAGGATGTTACAAGTGCCAAATCTGTCCTTACAAGATCTGCAGATGGATATCATTTGTCTGTTACTATTGTTTGTTAAGATTTTTTCTTTTACCAATCTCATACTTGGTAAATTTTACCTTGGCCCCAACTCTAAACTTTAAAAATCAGAAATACAATGGCAAGAATTTAAATAGATAATGTTTTATAATGGGAATAAAAATGTACATTGTATATCTACATTTGAAGAGATAAATTCTGCCATTTTGTACTTAGATTATTGTTCTAGCACACATAAATGTACAGGTAAGTGTTGATAATAGAAATTTCCCCTTGATACTATCTGCATGTTTGATGTTCAGTGTCTGTTTTAACTTTTACAGAAAACGCTGTGTGCTTAATTGTCACAAATGTATCTCAGTTCTTTTTTTCTGACGTCAGTTTGTATCCAATTGGGTTTTTATTCCTGTTTAGTGAATGCTCTGAGCCTTAAAATTTCAAATGTATTTATTGAGATTTTGAAGAATTTTGTATCGTTTGGTTATGCAGAGTGATGAATTTACAAGTAAAAAGGATGTATACATGTAAGAAATCTCTGTGCTACTAATACATGTATAAGTAAAATGCTGTCATTTTTTTCCCTTAGAAATGCAGCAAATTTTTTTTAAAGATGGTCTTAAATTCTCTTTAGAAATAGGATTTTTTCTGTTGTGTGTGTTGTGGGTTTCACAATTTGTTTACTCAAAAGTCAAGTATAAATGAGAATAAAGGGCCCCCAATCCCTTAGGTGGTGCAAGCAGATTTTGCAAGTGAAAATGATTTGATAGAACAATGAAATTTTATTTTCATCTTGGGGAAACCAATGATTAAATTATGTCTAGAAATCCTGCATATATACAGCTGTAGTGTTACATTGCTCGACAGAACCTAGCATCACATTCAATGTGTAATGTGGAATCATCATTGTCCATGGCAGGTCAATAAATCATGTGGATTTTGTGGTTACCAATTACAAGTATTTTCATCCCGCCAACTTTGGTATTGGGTTCATGTACCAATGAACAAAAACTTCCTTTCAATTCAGGAAAGTTACCCACAAAAAAAATTGAAAACCACCATCCAGACACTTTTATTACAACCCAAGAACATTGACTTGCTATGAAATGGAATGATTCCACTGCATGAAAAGATCCACTTTATCTTCAGCATGACAGAAATCAAGTGTAAACTTGTCAAGTTCAATAAATGCTATGTCAAAAGAATCCTCTTGTTTATTGTTATTGACCTAAACCGGAAAAAGTGATGAAGCATCAACAAAGTATCAACAGTCTGGCTGGAATTATTTACGTGTAGCTACTCATGTACTGTAGAGATAACAATTCTGTCTACCATCTGAAAATAATGAATGGTACTAGTAGGTCTATTTATAATACATGTCTATTTATAATACATGTAGCTGCGAAAATGAGGAAGTATTTTATACTGCTAGTATTTAAGGTGAGACGACACATTCCTCGAGCATCTTTTTTGTATCTCCTCGTAATAAAGAGTTTCAATAAAAATTATTTTTATAGTGATTTTTAAAATGATTAAAATTTACTTATATAAGGATATATGCCTAGATGGCCGAGTGGTTAGAGCTGTGACTGCTCTCTGCCAGAAGCGTAGGTTCCAGAGGTTGCGAGTTCAAATCCCGGCCCACTATAGTGAATTTCGCTGTGCTATATTTATTTATTTTTATATTAGCAATTCAAGTGTATTTTCAAGAAGATTATATAGGAAATTGCATTCTCTAGTACTTTGCAGAAATGCCTGGTAAGGTATCCTAATTTTTTGCAAGAAAGCTTGTCAGAGTAGTAGTAAACCATTAACAAATTCCTGGAAAATGTTATATAAAATTGAAGAACGTGTCGTCTCACCTTAACCTGAATATCTATTTTCCGAATGATTTTTTGCAGATGTAGGCAGGTTGATTGGCACACAGTTGTCTAACCTGAATCACTTGGCTATATAGTCAATGACTACATGCAGCTATTAAGAATTTAGATAATATTTTTAAGTCTAGCTCACAAACTTTCAGGATGCCAGAAATACATGAAATCCAATTATTGTAATCTTTTTACCAAGTCTTTTTTAAGAACTGCTTTTTGGGAAAAGTCTATGAAAATGAAAAACGATGACCCACAAGAATGTTTGAAACATTTAATGACTGTATGCTACTGTAAAATTGACATTTTCATGGTATGAGATGTAAAAATAATGAAAACAAAGTTGAAAAAATTAAATGAAATGCCTAGAATGTGTTCTTTATGTATAATTTTAAAAAAATAATAACGGTAATAAAAATAGAAGTTGAAATCACAAAAGGACAACATGCTAAACAGTACTACAAATAATCCACATCAGTTGAAACCTGGGAAAAATCTTGAATCCAGGTACCAGTACATCTATATCACTTAAGTACATGTAACTCCACACCTTCCATGGTCCATATCGAGATAATGAGATCTGTGTACAATGTCCAGATATTTACACACACACACATATATATATATGGATTATAACATTCTACAAATGTCTCTCAAAGGTGTAGAAACATCACAAGATCTCTGTAGTGTTTGATACACTGGTCTATTTTTGTTCTAGTTTCATAAGATTCACTTTTTCTTTTTGGGGCGCCCCCTGTTGTCCATTGCGTCAGCCTTTCTTTTCTGTCCTTTTGGAGTTCCTGATTTTCCTCGTCGCCTTTTCTCGGCTTTCTCTTTTTCTTCTAGTTCCATGTTTTCTCTTTCTATCAGAGTAATCAACGTATTGCATCTCCTTTGTAACTCCTGTAAAAATTAGTTATAAATTGTGTACACATATACATATCATTGACTGAAGCATTCAAATCTTCATATCCATCAAACACATTGTTAACTTAGCAAATTATGTTTACTTCACTCTTCTTAGTTTTATTTTCAAATGTACCTTATTAATACATTTCAGTTGAGAGTTTAAATGAAATATATTTTACACTGTTTTAAATATGAACAAAGGAATACTAAGTTACATTTTCTTTATGAAAATGATGAAGGAAATAACTACCATGTATACTTATACTTATACCATTGTATACTTACCATTGCTGTTCTTGACTTGATGAACCAGTCAAATCTGAATTGTGGAGCTTGGCGTACTGATGTTCGCAGTTCGTCGTAAACATTCTCTTTGTCAAAGCCAAGCTTGTGGAGCATACAGATCAGGAAGCGATCCTCTTCCTCGGTGTAGTTCTTGCCTTTGTTTGTACCATACTGAATTCTAAGCTGATGGAACGGGGCTCGGTACCTTGCCATCTTAATAAAGCAATGAATAAAATACAACTTCAGTTTCTACTACAACATTCTTTTAATTTAGCACTAGTCACAACCGACATTAAAAATTTCTTCTCATTCGACAAGTTCAGCTTCTTTAAAAGTATTTTCCATGGTACACTTCCTAACCTTTGCATCCAGTGCTTTTTTGATGCTTATCCTTCGCTGTATCTTGGCCTCTCCACGCTCTATCTGAGCCATGATCTTCTCTATGTCGGTGAGTTCATTACAGCGATCCCAGAATACACCTGAGTATTCCATTACCTCCTCCGGTGTCTTTCCTTCCACATCTCGGGCTATGCTATCCAAGTCATCGCGGCCATATTTTTCATTAGCTTTGATAAACTGATTGAAGTCTCTTTTGCTCCAGTTTGTAAATCCCTGTTTAAAACGAATGACATAAAATACATATAAATGATGTGACAGTAGTAATGCAGACTTACTAAACCTGTTTTTTCTACTACTACTACAAATATTTAATTCTGTGTCTGACTCACCTCTTTCAGGAGATCCTCTTTTTCAGCTAACTCTTCCTCTGTCAAAACTTCTGCTTCATCAATCTTACCCTGCTCTTCCTTTCTCACTCTCTCTGCATCTGCACCTAAGTCAGGGTTCTTAGGAACCTGTTTGAACATTTTTTTTTTTAAATTACAACCAGTCCAAATTAAGTCATATGGTTCGTATTCATTTTATAATGCTGATTACAATTATTAGAATATTGACGTAAAAGCTTAAACTGA
Source organism: Magallana angulata (assembly GCF_025612915.1). Lineage (NCBI taxonomy): Eukaryota > Metazoa > Mollusca > Bivalvia > Ostreida > Ostreidae > Magallana > Magallana angulata. Next base: position 37,636,691 of record NC_069117.1, on the reverse strand, counting down.
CCCTGTATCCTATGGACTTCCTGAAGAAGTAGATTTCTTTGTCTAGTAATTCAAACAAACGTGGAGGGAAAAACTGAAAATCTTGTACATTGGGCTGCTTAGGTGGTCGAGGTGCCTGATATAAAAGATGATTATGAATCAGCAAACAAAGTAAATCATTTTAATCTAAATTCAATAAAGGCAAATTGCCTGCTGAAATTTAAGTCAGAGTATTATCTTTAAATAACCTTACCTTTGGAGCCTTTGGTTCACTGACTCTCAGGGCCTCTCTGAAGTAGGCATCCACAGCATAATTAGCCTTCCTCTCTCGTTTGGGGGGCTCAATCCATTGACCCACACCTTTGTGCTTTTCTCTGTAGTCTTGTCCCTCAAACTGGTACACACTGGCCCCCTCTACAGTGTCCATTGTGAAGGTTCTGAGAGACCCCTCCCCCAAGTTGTCATATTTGGCCTTTATCTCCTCTGTCTGAAAACACAAATACATGTGCTAACAATTATTTATATCATTGTATTAAAAATTGCCATAGAATTGAGTCTTTGGTGAATCATGGCCTAAAATGCAATTCATGCTCTGTTGCACATGTACATGTATTACATACTTTCTAGAAACATTCCTATTATATATGGTCTGCAAAGATTTTCAACTGTAACATTATCTAAAAGAAGCATGAAGACTACACACCTTCTTTTCTCCCTTTTCAAGGATGTCATCGATGTCCTCCTCTGTGATCTCGCTGTCCTTGGAAGCAAACACGTGACTGGCACCGTGTCGAATCATGTTCAGCACCTCGTCTTTACCCAGTTTGTTTGCACTCGGATCCACCAAGCGACCTGCAAAGACGCACCAACATTAATAAAATTACAATCTATGTCACCACCTCTGATGGGTTCGAAAATATATTTCAGCCAAAATAAAGCATCCAGTATGTGTACCTTGCTGTATGACCACGTTATCCAAGCGGAGCTTCATTTCAGCCTTTTCCACGATTCTTTCCTCCACTGTGTTCTCTGTGATGAACCGGAACACCTTGACCTGCTTCTTCTGACCGATACGATGGGCTCGATCCTAGATAAGTGGACAAGTACAACATTTCAAGCCGAGTTCATGATCACTAAGTCATGTAGTTCGAAGTGTCCAGGACTTTCAGGTTGCTGCTAAAAAACAGCTGTCTTCAATTAATAAAGAAATTCAACATACCATAGCCTGTAGATCCACTTGAGGGTTCCAGTCCGAGTCATAAATAATGACAATATCAGCGGTCGCCAGATTGATTCCCAACCCTCCAGATCTTGTACTGAGCATGAAAATGAACTTGGAGCTGTTCGGCATGTTGAAGTCATTGATATATTTCTGAAGAATAAAATAATACAGTGTTTCATTACATTACTACTCTAATTTTGCTTAATTTGATTGTAGTACAGGAGGGAAATCTGCTGTATTACTTAGTAGGTAAAGAGAGAAGCTAACCGTTCTGTCCTCATGAGGAGTCTGCCCATCCAGCCGACAGTAGTCGTAGCCTCGCCAATGACAGTAGTCCTCTAGAATATCCAACATCCTGGTCATCTGACTGAAGATCAATACTCTCGAGTCTATTTAATAGAAGCAAATACAGTGTTACCTGAGGTGCCAAAAACATGACTAATAAAGAGCTTTAAAATAAAACTCTTACTTAAGCAAGATAGCTGTAGCCATTGGTGATTAGATTCCTCAAATCTTAAAACAATATACCAACAAAATGTCAAAAATAAAATATATTTAATTTTTCAGATGCCAAAAAAAATTTATTTTGTTATGTTGTCTAAAAGGGATACTGACCCTGGTCCTGAAGTTTTGGCAAGAGTTTGTCCAGGATGGCCATTTTACCGCTGTTTTCAAACAGATGTTTGTCAGTGGTGTAGGGAGGACCTGTGTGAAAATGAAGAAAACAAAGAACTTGAGTTCATGACCAACACAAATGACAAAATTTGAAAAATTATCAACTTACCAAATAGTATTCATATAAAAAATAAATTTCAAATAGAATATCTTCTAGAATCTTTCCACACGATGATTGGTTTAACTATTTAACTGATTTAAACTTGTCATACCTGGCTCGGCTCCATCAAAGAGATAAGGATGGTTGGCACATTTCCTCAGCTGCATCAAAATGTTCAGCAGCCTCATTTTGTCCGACTTTCCAGCTCCGTTCACGACATCAATATCTTTCATTAGGATCTTGGTGTACCTTCAAAACCATATACATGTAAATTCTTTTGTAACTGACTCCTTTACAGTAGAATACAATTAACATTCTAAAGATAAAACTAACCATTCTCTCTGCATCTTGCTGAGGCCTACAAAGATTTTGATTTCCTTCTTGGGCAGCAAGGCTTTTTCAACATCAGATTTCAGACGCCTTAAGAGGAAGGGTCTCAGTACCTGAATGTACAGGTATTTTTTTTACTTGCAAATTATCTACTTCTTATCAAAAGAAATGTTTATAATACATACAAACTATATGGAAACTTGAATAGACATATCATACTATAGAAACCACCATAAAACTGGCTATTCATTACCACTGACTGAAAAATATAACATAGCATTGATTTATAACTAAAACAATACTTACCTCATGGAGTCTTTCCACAAGAGCTGTGTCACCAATACAGTTGTTTGTGTTGAACCATGAATCAAAATCCTACAACATAGACATGTAGAAGAAATGTCCATACTAACCTTCGACTATATCCAAAATACACTTAGTTTCATAGAAAAAAAAACACAATTTTTTTCAAACAAGTGTTTTCTTTGGACAAAATCTAATAGAGAACAAAAAGGGCTACTATTCAAAAGCTTGACTTTTTGTCAAAATATACCACACAAGTAACATTACTTGTACAAGTATTTCAAACAAACTTTTCATTGAATTTGTAAAAACTTTACACATCCAAGGATGTGATATTGTCTTTTCTTGCAAATATCAAGGTTTCTACAATCATTTACCTCTGAAGAGTTAAAGACATCTGGGAGAAGGAAGTTCAGTAGAGCCCACAGTTCGTGGAGATTGTTCTGTAGTGGGGTCCCGGTTAACAACAATCTGTTTGTGGATTTGAATTCCCTCACAATTTCAGACAGCTGAAGAAAAAATCCAAACCATAATAAAATCATACACTACCACTTTAATTTACCGTAAACTACAAAGAAGATAATGATGTTAAATCGTGACATGAAGTTTCGGTTTAGACAGTGTTTGTAACAAAAATATACACTGTCAGCTGGAACAAAAATTGTCCATATTGCATTTTTGTTATGGAATTAAAATAGAAAAATAATATAAAATAACCAAGAAAAAATTACATTAATCTCTCTACCTTAGATTTTTCATTCTTGATTCTGTGGGCTTCATCAATCACAAGATATCGCCAGTTGAACTTCTTGAACACCGACTTCTCTCGGATACACATTTCATAGGAGGTGATGCATACGTCCCAATCTCCTGGCATCATCACATCTCTGATGAAGGCCGTCTGTGACAATCAATCAATTAACTCATTATTTGATAAGCAGTGCATTTACTTTAATGTTATTTTCAATAAGCACATTTTCTGTTTATGTTACTCAATGCTTGCAATCAGCAAATTGCAGATTTCAGTTAAGAATCTAGCAAAATGTAGCCTCACTTTATTTATATTGTCTTTAGAATAAGGTTTTCATATTATCATTTAAAATAAAGTTGAATTTCATTTTAAAGTGACTGAATTAAAAGTTTTTATCACTTTTAAAAGAGACTAAATAAATTTTTGATCTATGTCTATATTGTAAGTGCAATCCACCCATGTCGATCACACAGGTCAGTTAAGAATCAGTAAAAATGTAGCATCAATTTATTTAACATCTTTATTAAATATAAACATTTCCTTGAAATTATTTAGAATAAATCTAAATCAATGTTGAAAAGGAATAAAATACTATCTAAAATAAAAAAGGAATTTCAATAAAGATAGAAATACTTTGTGATCTACATGTAAGTGCAATTTCTACAGTAATGCTATCTAGATAAATTTGAGAAGATCGTGACACTGACCCTTTGATCCTGGTTCCCAATGAGACACACTCCTCGTATAGAGGGACACCAGCGTTTGAACTCAGCCTGCCAGTTGGCCAGTGTGGACTTGGGACAGATGACCAGATGAGGCGACGGAATGTGTTTGTAGTGCTTCATGTAGCCCAGTAGGGAAATGGTTTGTAAAGTTTTACCCAGTCCCTGAAACAAACAAACACTTGTTAAAGAATTTCTAGATGTATAGCATAAAACAATACAGTTTAAAAAAAAAAATTTTTATCTGACAACCAACGGACATTATTATGCATGACATATCCATTAATACACTAAAATAGGTATTCAGATGGATTTTCAAGATACTGAGACACCATATACCGTGTCCAAGAGACTAATGAAATAACAGCTGCTTTAAACTTGCACAGTTTGTCTACCAGCTTACCATTTCATCAGCCAGGATACCATTAATTCCATTTTCATACAGAGATATCATCCAATTTAATCCACGAATCTGGTAGTCTCTCATCTCTCCAGCCTTAATGTCTATTAAAAGCAAATCATAAGATGTTCATTTATCATGCACAGTTTAACGACAGTTTTTAAGCATGCTGTAGTTTTTATCCTATCAACAATATTTATGAGCCTCCTACATACACATCTTGAAGAAAAGAAATAAATTATTGTGGTTATATAAAAAAATAAACAGCATTAAGTGCTTTATCAATGCATTTTTTCTTGGTTATTATCAAAGAACACATTTTTCATTGACTTTTAACATTGATACTAGAGCAACCACTATTTGCAAGCAAGTTTGTGAAATAACAGCCCACTTTACTTAAATAATACAGAACAAATTATTTAAATTTTTTTGTTTTACCAAAAATTTATAAAAGTTACTGATTGCTTACAGGACGGACTTTCCTCAAACCTAAACGATGCGGCAGCATTTGACTTTTTACACTCAGACAATAGCTCCTCGTCTTCTTCCTGTTCTGTACGTCTATGACGGTGACTGGAATGACCAATATATTGTTCAAAATAGCAATTCAAAAATATAAGGACATGTAAACATACACATGAATGTTGCTAAAAAAATTCAAGAATGCTTTTTGATTTGTTGAAAAACATTGCAAAAGTGAAATTTGAACATTAAAACTTATACTTGTCATGCATTTTAAATATTACTAGAAATTACTACATACTCTCCCGCTGATACAAGTTTGGCCTTTTCGTCAACTTTTTTGCCCTTGGTTGGTCGACCTGGCTTCATCTTCAGAGGACTTGTCGGTGTTTTCCCACTTCCTGTCCCTCCGCCACCAGTGTGCATGAAATGAGCGAATAGCTCCGTCTGTTTGAGCAAAAATTCAAATCTGTTGCCCCTGTCAGCTTCCTACAAACAAACAAAAAAAGATCATGTCAAATTGTTCGAAAAGACAAAGATGCATCTCTTCAATTTCCAGATTTCTTTGTCATTCTTGTTCTTAATTTATCAAAATTGTTTTTTGCTTTAAACAAAATATACGTACAATTTTTGCATCGAATTCTTCTCTGTTGCCACTCTGCTCCTCATTTTTGCCTTTTGGTGGAGATTTCAGTAAAACTGATGGCCCAACAACAGGCTAAAATGTTAAACTAATGTAAACATTCGATACTAAAACTTACAACAGTTTTTAAACTAATTTAAACATTTATCAACATTTTAATTAAAAATAAGTAAAGCCAAATAGAAAAATATTAAAATAAAATACGTTTGTTTCCATTGGTTCTTCTGGTCCGCTGTCTGAATCAGACATTTTGCTTTTTAAAAATACGCTCTTGTTAGTAAGTTTCTTTAGTCTTTGTCACGAAGATTCACGGCTTGGCGGCGAAAATGGCGGTCAACAATTCATCTTAAAAATCTCGAACCCGAGGTTAAAGGAACCGGCCAATCCAACCCGATTAAAATTTAAACATACGATTTTAAGTTTAGTTAAACAATATTTATCTAATAGTTAGCATCATACATATTACAGTAACAGTTCATAGCATATTGAGAAACAAGCCAAAGGGCTTATGTTAATCTCGCTCTTGTCAGTTTACAAATCAAATGAGAGGTGAGTAAATATACGATTTTTGTATAGCTATCCAGGGACGTATATACGTCCCTGAGCTATCGGATACATGCGGTGGATCTCGAAAGGGGGTGGGGGGGGGTGCGTCCGGACCTGAAAGCCTTTTCATTCACATTGTAAATTTAACAAAATATGCATCGACTGAATAAGAAATCTTTCGGATGAAAAATTCTCTGGATCTGCGGACTCTTGAACATTTCTAGTAAATTGTGAGTGATTTTGTCTAAAACATCAATACACATTTGAGTTTTCATCATAAGAATTTAAGGCTTTGTGTGCAATTCTGCATCACATGTCATTGTGGTCACAGAATTCATTTCTTATATCCAACAACCTCTTATATACATGTACGTCTAAAGCAGGAAATAACAGAAATAATTTAACACGACACGGTGGCGTTTTCTATAGACGGGAAATGAGTGTGAATAAAAAATGCCATCGAGACGTGATATTTCTATTAATAAATATCGAGTCGAGACATATTTTGTTAACGATAATGCATGTAAATTCTTACTGAGATAAAATTTGCAATTATTGAATAATGTTTTTATGTTATTCTTTTTCTTCTCCTTTTACAGTAGATACGAAGGATGTGCCAAAAATAAGTTCTCCTTTAAAAAATAAATTATCAGTTATTAGGTAGTGCGAAAGAATTTGAACGTATATTTCATATTTATACATACATTTACAACAAACAAGCATTAAGTGACACCGATACGTTTCTAAGTGCATGTGCTCTTATTTTAGAAACTTCAAGATTTTTTATTTTTTTTTTTTTGAATAGCGAAATGAACTTTTATCTGCATAATAATTTTTTATCATACTGTGTTGAGATTAATGCAAGCGGCTTTTGAAATACTTTTTTTTCAAAAATCCACAAAATAAAAAAAAATCAACAAAAACACGTAAAACCTTGCACAGTTTATACATAATGGAAAATGTGGAAAATCCTTACTACAACAACTCTAGAGTTATATAAAACTAATAAATTTGTTACTCGTATAACAATATATATAGCTGTATCCGATGTTTATACATTTAACATCTGCATGGAAGGACATACGTTAACTTGATTTACACATTTTTCCCCCGGAGACAAAGGACATTCTGAGTTCATCTACAAGCCGATTTTCCTCTGAAATTGGACACCATGAAAATAAATCCACGTTTTCATTATATACAGACACAGGGTCTCAGTTCTTCTGCTTTGCTAGCTCTTATTAAGTTTTTACAATATATTTAGGTATTTTAGCGCGAAGCGGAGGTTGACAATGGTTTTCGAGGGGTGTCAATTTCAACTGTTATCCTCCCAAACAGGCACTATTAATTTTGTTATACTGAATGTCTTAATTTTTAAGAAAATTTTACTGCTTTTATATAGGAATAACGTGAATTCTTCAGCGAACCGTACGCGCATAATTTTCGCGCATGTAACATTTTTTAATGTTACCCGTTGCTAAGTTAGTTGCTAACGCTGAGGGTAATAGAAAATATTATTAACTGCGTCTTAACCAATCAGATTTCAGTATTTAACATGAAAGTATAACAAAATTTCGTATCATATAATACTATGTTGTATTATATATTATGATATTGTATTATGTGGTAAAATACAATTATTTATTTAAGCATTGAATCATTATTTTTTGAAAGATGTGGTCTCATAACTGCAACGGTGTGTGCATACAAATTGAATAACGCGCGCTAGCGCGTAATGAAAATTTGTTTGCACACACCGTTGCAGTTATGAGACCACATCTTTCAAAAATAATGATTCAATGCTTATATTTACATTTTTCAACATTTTTTCTCTTTCTGCAAATATGATTTATTTTAAAAAATCTCGACATTATTCAACGAGTAATGCACAATGAACGGAAGAGCCATTGGAACAGCCGAATTATGCTGACAAATATAGTGCACAGCGTTTTTGATTCTAATAACACAATTTTATTTATCTGGTGTTTAGTATACCAAAATTTTCGGTATTCTAAGAAATTAATCAATTGAATTCATTTATATCTTTAAAAAATATTTACATCCATGAAATATTAATCAGCCCAAGTATGATATCAGGCCGTGATCCGGTTTGAAGTCGGGAGGAGTGTCGGTCATGCTCTGAAGGAAGACTGAATGTATTCATACGCACCAGATTTGGTGATTGGGTCTTCTGTGTTATGCGTAAATATCACTCAAATCTATCAATGCATTTTAATAGGAGGAAAGAAGGTGAATGTAAATATAACACAATACAATGTCATATCATATGTTACAATATCATATCTCATCGTTTATTACAGTATTTTATTGTATATACGATATATATTGTAAGTATGATAGGATGCAATATTGTATTTTACATTATTGTATTGATAAACATTGTATCTTATACTACCGTATGAAATGAACATATGATTATCATACAATTTTTTAACAGATGATATACGATATTGTGTCAAAACAGTATTCATGAATATCCAAGATCATAAAGTATGATTTTCATATAATATGATAAAGGTGGTCTCATAAAGGTGATGCCTCGTCTCGGTGAGCTTTGTAATCTGTGATTTGTTTTATTCAAACATCAATTTCGTTAAAATGAATGAAACTTCATATGTCTGTTGATGACCATCTGGCCTCATGAAAAGTCATGGAAATACTGGTATAATAAACAAATTTACGTATTTAAATTTTGCTTTTTCATACTTTGGACATTGACTTATGAATTTGCGTGTGGATTATCTCTAGAACGATCAAAACAAGGTACGCTATGAACATGAACTGCACGGGCTGACCCAATAGTTGAAGTAACCATTGCAACTTTCATACATTTGAATGAATTGCTTGTTCCTTCTCTCAGATATGACGATGAAAATAAAAATCTACATACACTATACTTCATTATTTACTATTTTAAAAATATTATTAATTAAATGATTTAAAGATAGATGTTAATTAATGCACCCTTTGGTGTGTGTTATATACAGGTTAGAAGGAAGCGGTATCTTGCAGATAAAAATTACATAACTCGCGTTTTTTCCCCCAGCAAAGCTAGCTTTCATCATATTCGTATGGAATCACCAAATAAAAGCATATTCGTATCACCCCTAGAATCATAAATAACAGCCTGTTATTTTTTCAAATGAGCGTTTTAATATTCCACAGAGTAAGCTCAATTGTGATGGTACAAGAAAACAGGTCTCACAAAGAAGAAAAGAACGCGCGTCTTTCGAATAAAAAAATATGATAAAACAAAAAAATAACAAAAGTAATGTACAATAATCTGACTTTTAATAAACACTTTATGATACTCCACATCAAAAAAGATTGTAACAGAGTTAGAAGAAAAGATTTATTTACAAGTCACTGAAAGTACACTCCTTATTGAAAGTATTCTTGACAGTGAAATACACACTTTTGGCAAGTATAAATCTCATCATGTTTTATAATCATCACAAACAATATATATATACCACAGAACATATAACGTTTATAGTTATTCAAGATGAGAAGAACCTCCATATTATTTAACAATATCCATTTAATTTTTTTTTATTTAAGAGACATACTATAAAATAAAAAACTGTGCTGAACTTTTTTTTAACAAAACAAAGTGCAATGTAACAAATCAAATAAAAACAACAAATGGGAAAACAACATTTCTGTAACTTTCAAGTTTTCATATAATTATGCTTGTATAGAATTTAGTAGCAGAATGAAATCAAAATGGCTGACGTGCTGCTCCCTACTCGACAAAAACTGCTGAGTCTGCAACAAGCAGCCATTGACAGACAAAAGTGTGGCCAAGGTAATAGCTTCACAAGATGATGATTATGTTTGATTACCTCCCTTCTGGTAGTGTCTGATTGCCGTGACGTTGTTAGCGTTGGCCAGGTGTTATTAGATCAATGACCCCCCCCCCCTTCCACACTGGCTAGATAGATAGGCCTCACTCCTGTCTGTGATGTAAAACTAAATAAGATGGCTAAAATGATTGTTTTTGTTCATGCTTGTTTATTTTCTTTGTGACATCATATCATCACATCATTTGCATGCAGTAAAAAAAATTAGAAATATAAATGAAAATTTTCAAAATAAACATTCCTATGAACAAATTTAGACCTACAAAATATTTTTTTTAAATTGTTGGTACCTGTATTTATTTAGATATGCTAAACACTAATTCCATTATGAAATCTTAGGAGTGTCTTATTTCCATCAAACCAGTGTTTTGGGGTATGCTATAGCCTATCACAACAGGCCTGCCATATCCCAAATCAGAGTCTGCCGAGGGAAAAACCATACATAATGCATCATGGAAGATACCAAAGTAAAAAGCACAAGTATGATGATTTTTAATTACTTAAAATGTTCTGAAGAAGAATATGATAAATCAATATGCCACCTTTTGTAGATGTTCTACAGTGAACACGACTAAGCTGCCTTAAATAAAACTACGAATATGCAATATGCATGTCTTAAGCACTAAAACTGGGACCCCTTTTATATTTTGACCTAAAAGAAACAAATTTTTTTAAGGAGAAAAAAAAAAAGAAAGCAACCACTGAGATGAAAAGTACTTAAAAATTCAAATTCAAAGTCTGCATTCTGTGGAAGATAACTATGATGTGTACAATGGACATTGCAAAACCAATGTCATTGAACCTACAGAGTGTATATAATTATGACATATTTCAGAGGCATCTTTACAACATCGCAGCATCTTCAGTGTTACAATGTACGTAATGAATGCAAAACAATTTCTACACTAAGATGCATGACTAAACCTATAGATTTTTTAGAACAAGGGGAAAAATGCTTTCACAAAACACTCACAAATATCTGTATAAAATACAATGTATTCAAATCAATTACATGTAGCACTCTTTGTTTCGAATACCATAGCATAAACATCAATAAATAAACAACATTTACAAGATATCACATTGCTGCAGTGTGCTCTGTACACGATATCTAAACATTTCTATTCAATCTATTACGAATTCTGAGAAAATTACATCTAGAGTGTATACCAACTCTATTATGAATTCTGGAAAATATAGAAGAGAATACTAGACCTTGAAATAAAACAATAAGTTAAATCCCAAATATCTTGTTAGAGTGGTAATCAACATCAATTTCATTTTTAATATTTCAAATTCAGAGGACTGAAAAAATGTACATTGTTCAAAACCAAATGATCTTTCTTTTAATTAACTGATGATGGGAGCGAGAAACTTTCAAGTAAAAAATTTCCAATTAAATACATGTATAATAAAGGCTTGGATTCTATTCTGTGAGGAATAAATAACAAGTGCAAAATAGCCGATTGCCTATATACTAAAAGCCAACAGAATACTAGCATGCTAGACTGAATTCGTTGTAAGAAAGTCTAAACTACACAATAGAAATGATTCAAAATATCCAGCACAGCAACATCAAATAATAGCATTAACAAATCAGTATCCCATTAAAAAAAAGACAAATCATTCAGACCACTCAGCCCTTTACACTCCAGGACAGAGAACTAGCGGGAAGCCATGCTCCCTCCCCCCCAAACAGACAGACAAACAGACACTTCATTCAACAGCCTCTCCTATCACACTTGTTCTTTTTAATTAAAGTGATCTAGATCGGGACTGCGTTTTACAAAACAACTTACGACAAAGTCGTAAATATTCTTCTCTCATGAAATGCTTCTTGATGGACAAAATTTATATAAAACCATTAAATTTATTCACAACTATTTTTTTATAATTATATTTTACAGCCATTAAATTGAAACATTGATTAGTTTACAATTCATAAACATTCAATAATTTGGTCATAAGTCACAAGTTCTTTTGTAAAACACAGCCCAGATAGTTAATCCTATCCTTCAAACTAAACATACATACTAATCTCACAGTCTCAAATCCGTTTCATTCCATATGACAATGTACACAAACTTAAGAAACAACTTCTTGATCAATATTAGCACAGGTTAATTCAGATGACAAACAACGCCAGTCTTAAAACATGATACGAGTAATCCAGTATAAATCAGAATCAATGAAAATATAGCACTGAACTTAATATTGAGACTTCATACATTTTGGTATATAAATTTTTCTCTGATGAATGTTTTAAATTGCATTTTTTTTCTGCACACCATTTTTCACAAAAAGTGTTAATTACAACATATCTACAAAAACATTCAATATATTCTACACACAAATACAAAGTTTACCTTCACAATATGTGAATAATAAGAAATTTGGATATACATATGTATACAAATATATATATATATATCATGTGAACTGTGACTATACGTTGACAATATGCAACATGTACACGAAAACAAGCATTAACAACATTAAATACAAGTACTATATAGTACCCTACCAAATGCATTGTAAATATAACTCAATCAAATGATTTTCACTATCTGTCTCCATCATTTCAATTGAATTATAGGGAGTCTTTATCAGACATGTTTTAAATTTTTGAATTCAAACTGCAATGGAAAGCATCCCCTCGCAACTGAATCAACGTGAAAGCAAAACAGTTTCTTTATAATATACACTAGGAGATTTATAGCTTAAATTTCAATTAAATTTTCCAATGCTTTATGAAATCATACTCTGGATACTAATTTCTATATCAAAATGGTGTTCACCTAAATGTCACAAATATTCATTTTGTTCTTTGATCTTTGACATAATTATATGACCCAGATCTTAATGCAAAATATGACTGTAAGGAGCTGGTTGGTGATGACTAATAATTTTGAACACAAGGGCAAAAACAACTTTCAAATCAAGAAAACTAACTGATGAATGGGCAAGAATTCAAGACCCTCTTTTGCAAGTTAATTGCGAGGGGATGAAAATGAAATGTGCATGAAAGCGTGAGCAATGATATTCAGATAAACTTCTTCAACAACCATCACTATTGAAATTATCTGTACCTGTGAGAGATCTTACCATGACAAATGTATGACAATATGCAAACAAATGAAAATACATTGCAATATGAATGAGATTTCAAGATAAACACATCAAATCTGCAGTTCCCCAAACTCTGTATTATCCTTTGGCCTCTTTCAGTCTTTAAAGATCAATCATTGTTCTTTGGTATTATGACAAAGGTTCTTTTGTCAAGCACTTGACTTTCAAGCTTCACTATTATCGGGATGACTGGATGAACGTCCCAGTTTATCGTGGGCCAGTGGACATTAAGGAGTTTTTCTCTGAACATTCAGACTCACTCTCCGAGTTGGACTCTATTTCTATGGCTTCGTGGCAACTTACGCTTGACGACGACGAAGAAGCAGGAGGCTGCTGATTAAGGGCCTGACTCTCCTCTTCATCCTGACAGAATGTATCTGACCCGTGGTAATGTACTGAGGGAGGACGATGACGAATCAGAAGGACCTCCACGTCTTCCCTGCTGGGGTGCTGCTCCTGGGTGATGAGGACCGGCCCCGACTCCATTCCCGATGGGGTCAGTTCATTGCTGTCTGGCTCCCCATGCACTGACTCCTGACTGCTGCTCAGCTGTTAAAGAAAATATATACATTAATTTTATTATCTCAGTAATATAAAACCAAGGCTTTTTAAAATAACTTTGAATAGCAGAGGTGTATGGCTCATGTGAAGAATTATTTATTAAAATTCAAGTGATGATACCTTAACTATTACATTAATTTCAAGCAAGGTAATATAATTTTTTCAATACATTTTGTACAACTTTAAGCTGCATGGTCCAATTTGTTAGCTATTACAGATTCAAATAATTTTCCATACAAACCAATTCTCCTAAAAAGTTATACACTTTCGCTTATTTAAAACAGTAGAATCGGTCCTCTTTCAAAGTTAGTAATATTCAAAGTAAATTAAAATATTTTCTTTATGGTAACAAAAAAAACCAAACCAATGCATCATGGGCATGTTTAGAAAAGGGGACCGTTTGGTTTCATTTAAACTAAACAAACTTCAGAAATATTAGTGAAAAAACAGTACAAAGGTTTATTTTTGATTTGCAAAAACATTATTACATTTTTCGCCTTTATTCAGAGCGATGTCAAAGTCGTAATACAATCAACCCTGCCTCTACGTTGGGGGGCGAATGACAGCAAAATAAGGCGAAATGATGCAGGACCATTTTATGTTGTTTATTTGTAAACAAATTTTGTACATAATTTTCTCATTAAAATATGGCTTCAATGACCAGGAAAAGTACTGCAATGTCTATTATTATACACATTCTTAGCACAACCATCGTTTAAAAAGCATACACAAAATATGATATTCAATCAGACCAAGTACTTGTAGCTTTAAAATTTTATACTTTAAAGTCAGAGCTAGGTTTTTTTACCATTTCATATTAAGTATGGAAAAAGTAAACTATAGTGGATACTAACATGACTAATATGCATTCCATATGCCCTCAGTATGTCCAGCTTACACATGGGGCAGCTTCTCTGATCCAGCAGCCATGGGTCAACACATGACTTGTGGAAAATATGTCTGTGAAAACAACATTTAAATCATGAAAAAAAAATATTTCTTCGAGTTGACTGAATATACTAACAACATCAACACCATCAGATCCTACTTCTTGTTAGCTGCAAATGTAGATGGATAATAAAAACATACCCTGTACAAGCATGTAATCTGGCATTTTGTTTCTTTGATTTGAACATACAGTTGAACTTCGGTATCTCAAACATCGAATACAATGGATATGTCGAAGTAATTTTAAGTCCCAATCACTTAAACTTTAAGTATTTTACCCTTGATATCTCAAATACTTGGATATCTCAAAGTTTTCAACCATTCCCATCTAATTTGAGATAACGAGGTCTGCCTGTATGTTTGTTGTACAGAAATACAATTGGATTGGGCACAAGTTCCATAACTTAGACCGCCCTCTCCCAGACTTTATCAATGTTAAAAGAGGAAGAATAAAAACAGCACACTTACTTGCATGGCAATGTTCTGACAACATCAGAGGTCTTATAGCCTTCTATACAGACTGCACACTGATCAAATTCCGGATCCAGTTCCTGTCAAAGATTAAAGGAAACATTTCAATAACATTTCCACAGGTATTTACGTTCTGTATCTTCATCTAAATAAGGCCTAAAAAAAAAATAGGTTTGTTTCCGCTTTCCCGACCGACCCTAACTTAAACCCGCTGACCCAAATTTTTTTTTTTGAGTTTTTTCGTAAATTTCCGTTTTTATCCGTTTTTTGTTAAAATTTCGTTTTTATCCGATTTAAAAATTTATAAAACCTATTTAGATGTCATCAGTGTTGTGTAGATATTTGTTATTTACAAATGGCAGCACATGTCGTGCCAGTTGAGCTCGAGAAATGTTCCCATCAGCCGGTAGCTGAGGAAAAAGTTCATCAGATCATTTAAAAAATGACAACAAATACTTGGTTGTTTTTTATCTTACCCAGTTTAATAGATAAATGGTTTAATAACCACAACTGAACAGATGGAGAGGAAAAAAAAAAGATTAAAAAAAAAAAAAAAAAAGCCGACCTACCGATCCTAATTTTTTTCAGCCTGAAAGTGGAAACAAACCTTTTTTTTTTTTTTAGGCCTAAGTGTGGTACATAGAAGTTTTATAATGATGGAAAAGTCCCATATACGGTACTCTTCATTTATACATAAAATTATATTAGTATAACAAAGCAAACTCAATTCAAAATATAATTTAGAAATGTTTCCCTTTTTTATTGCTACCTACACATTTCAAGTTAAACTAGATCAATCTATGAACTTTATGAAATGATCTTTCCCTTACAAAAAAAAAGAGGCACAGGGGCCACAATGCTCATCAGAACAACACTATTCATAACTGATTAGAAAAGTTTTAAACTGTCTTCAGAGTATCAAATACAAAATATCTAAACAACTTAGTTGTGTAAATTTTGTTTATAAAGATTTTCAAATTGTTCTACACATATTCTTAAGTTAAACATTGAACTTGTACATGTATTGTTGTGTCAATATTTGCAAAAAAAATTATACTAAAAGTTTTATCTCAATTTATTCCAATGTAAAAATTCCACCCACCCTCATTGTAGCCCCACCCTACCCCAGGGGATCATATGATTTGAATCTACACTACCTGGGGATGCTTCCACACAAGTTACAGCTTTTCTGGATAGATGGCTTTTGAGAAGATTTTTAAAGATTTTTCTCTATATATCCCAATGTAAAAATCAGGTGAGCTAATAAATGTATGCATAAACAATGGAGAAGATTGCTGTATGAGATTTAGTACTAAAATCCACTCATTTATCATATAATTATGATATCATATAATGACTTAAGGTTCGACAACTGAAAAAATACTAGATTTACAGTTTCATCATGACAACCCTCTTCCTGTTCACCGTAGAATATTACTAATTATGATGGTTAATCCACATTCCAATATCACATTATCAATTTTTTTTTTTTCAACAATAAAAAAAATCAATAACAATAGTCTCAAGTACAATATGCACTAGACGACAAAATCTTTTGAGGCTCTTAACCAACTTTCAGCTTACTTTATGAATATTTAAGCTTTGTTTCATCAGACACCAACCTTTTGATCTCACTCCTAGTAATGATTATTTTTCTTAGATTATGTTTTCATAGTCAATACCCTCTGAAAGCTCTTGAAATATTCGGGAGTGCATAATTTACATACAGTATCAATTATAAATACTAGTAATCAGGTTGAATCATAATTTTTATACCCAAACAGTACTTGTAAATTTATAGGGACAAATAAACCTTCACATGTAACACTTTGTCCTTTTTCTACCCCACTTAATTTACTGAGCTTTCACAATTATACTATTTTTATCCATTTCGATACTGGCATTAACTGCATTTTCTCTATACTTAGATGTGGAGTAAACATTCGTCACCACAGAACCACAACACAGACTGTGACATTCAGAACTTGGACCTTGATAACCAAAGTCGGTTAAATAAGATAGAACAATTAACAATATCAGATAACAATTCTAATGTTTGAAAAACATGTACGTACATCTTCATAATGTCACTTTAATTTATCCAGTACATGATTCTGTAACTACATGTACAAGATCCAAGGCTGGTGGAATTCCTTCATATAAATTTAAGTGACAGTGAAGTCTCACTGCTTATATAAACATCATTCTACTGTCAAATAAGCCATCTCAAAATTGAAATGACCACCACCTTGACAAGGCACAGTATATAGAGCACATGCATTTAACCTCAATATCAGTCAACACATATAACCTCTTTATGAGTCAAAGTCATTGACCACACTGCTACGAGTCAAGGACATTTCTAGATATCTTGATAAACGGTTTGTATTTGAATTTTAAACAAAAATCAACAGTGTTTGAATCTAGAAAAAAAAATGCATCGCAAACAACGTTCGAGTGGTTTGATATCAGCTTCAACCCAGTGCATTATCCTATTTAGTTCATCTGGTAACCAGTGACAAACGTCTCAGACATTCTGAAGTGCGCACTTCTATTTATCAACAACGAAAGGGGTTAATGTAATTCACTTCATAATTGGACAGTCTGCTTTAGAAGCTCTAAAAGTTTTCCTTTTGCTTTTTAATTAGCCTTTGCCACGTCACAAAGTGCAAAAAAGGCACTGTATAGCCTGTTTGACTGGAGGATATCTGTTGTGAGAAAAAAACCTCTATAATTCTATAGGTGTAATATTTTGAGATTCTTTTTCGTTGCACTCTCTGTTAAATCAGAATTGCAACAAGTAAACACTCCAGAATTCATTTCAATGAGGAACAAAGTAATATCCTCTCATCTTTATAGCCTCAATTTTTAATTAAGAAAGAATCACATATGCTTTAATGCAGAGAGATAATTCTTTTTACTGATCGATTCTCGAAAGAAAACATTGCACATTTGTCAAATGCATGTTGACATTTTGTGAGGTGTATTTGTCTACAAGTCAGACAAACTTTACGAAGCATTCCTGTAGTTTTCTTTTTCAAGTCCTCCTTTACATGTAATTGTTGCTGAGGATTTTGCGTAGTAAAAGATCATTTTTCCCTCCATAACTGTTTTGCCATTCTCACTAAATCAAGGGAAAAATTAAGGCCCTTGTCAGAAAACTATTGATTTTCTGTCAGAGCAGCCTTACGTAAATGAGTAATGTTTCGTAAACATTTCTGATGAGCAATAATTCAAGTCTGGTGGCATAGCCCTGTGGAGACATATTCCCCTGCTTAAATCAAATATAAACAAGTTTGGCAAGTTCTAGCTAGATTCTACATAATCCATCAGAAAATTTCCACTGTACATACTTAATAGTACAACTATTTATATTGGTTCATATCTGATACATAAAATAATTTAAGTACTTTTAAAGTACTATAATAATTCTAAAGTACATAAGAGATGATCTACTGATGAGAGACCATTCTGCCAGTCAACTCCTTTCCCTCACTCCCTTCCCCCCAAAAATTAATAAATGTTTGGTCTATATGTACATCTACAAATTTTAATATGCAAATATAAGCCTGTTTTGTTTACACACAGGGAAGCTGTTCATACAAGAGTCATTTAAGGATTTCTAGTAATAGGGCATCCAACATTCCTTCGTACACTGACATTCACCATGTATAAGTACTGATGTACGTAACGGAAGCATTGGCGATTATGTCACGACCAAGATTTACACAAGTATATGATTTATGTTTATTTCGTACCACAATATATACATATAATGAGCTAATATTTCTCACTAGCTGCCCCCCTCAAAAATTAACCATTTCAATGTGTCCGAAGTGAGGTCATCTAATGCTACTTTTTCTCTGTCTTATTCTACTTGATACATAACCGATTACAATTGATTTGCCATTGGTATGGTTGGCACAAAAAGACCACGGTGACCATCTAAAGCAACTTTAAACCATGGTTCTTTTAATACAGAGTGGTAGTTAGTTTGACAGTGGGGCTGCTGATGATGCGTGCCCCTGTGGTGTGACAGTGTTAGCCTGATAGTACTAAGTAGCTACTCGTATCTGCCTACCTTGTCTCCTGCTTTGAGTGTTCTCTGAGGAATCTTGGCAATGGCTTTCTTGGCAGCGCTGGCCAGACGTCTCTACAAAAACAAAAAGAACGCTGTACACAACACCTCCACAACTAAATTACTTAAATATCGGAATGTCATAACTTGGTTATAATAACAATATTTCTTATATGTGTGCGCATTAGCATACTGTGTGTAAAATCTTTCTGCATGCACAATTCCTTCCATGGTAACACTTACAATATATATACATTGTTAATACAGCTTGAAAAGCTTGTGTACAATTATTTTGGGGTAAGGTAATTATATATGTGTAAAGGTGGCTGGATGTTCAATTTTTTTTAGGTTTTAGCTTATAAATTTGTGCATTTTCCTTGGTCTTTTTATAAATCTATTCTTCTAATTTCTAAAGGAGATCAATACAGTCCAAAAATGGCCACGAACATCCAAAAGATGAAGAAAATTAAGAACTATAATCATTGAGACAAAGCAAAAAAGGTTTATTGTAATCCAAATAGAATTTGAATGAAATAGCATGATGAAATATGATCTGGCAGGTTTTACAGAAAAAATGTGTGCCATATGTTCTACACAACTTCTACTTGTAAAATTAAGCATGTTCTAAGAAATCTAATTACGAGATAAAATACATGAACATGTATTGTTGCATCCCTCCTGTCTATCCAGGCATTTTTTATAGCTTAATAGAATAACTGCTACATCATCAACTTTTGCTTCCATGTCAAGGAGCAGGTTTGCCTTCTGGGTGTAAAATCTACCATCCTCCCTGGTTAAAAGTGATATATGCAATCTCCTCGATGAACTCGCAAGACAAAGAAATGTAAATTGAGGGGAGGGTGTTGACCTATTGTTCTGTATTACCTTTCTGTCAACCTTCATAAACAACATTGTCTACATGTGCCTTCATCACCCTGAAGAAATCAATATGTCTGCTGCTAAACTGAGATAGTTCATGCTGTCAGTTTACACGTCGTTTTATATAGAGAAAAGCAATTCCATGGCAACCACAGGTAGTTACTGTGCAAGCATCAGAAAAACAATACTGATATGATGTCAACAATCTCCTCTAGAGGTCCTTATCACTGTCCTATCCGATGAACTCATCTCACAAAGACATGCTCGGAATCAGGTACTTGTTTCTACAGCAGGCATACCAGCAAAACCAATTAAAACCAAGACATATATTTCACAAGTATTCCTTCAGAATGAGCAATCATCTAATAGGTATTAGAAAAATGCAAAGCATTCTTCATCCCCCACTTCATACTGCCGATAAACAAGATGATTTTACAATCTTCCATAAGATTGTAGATTTATTTGCTATCTTTACCTTTAATCATTATTACTCATCTCTTTATGTGTGCTTCCTTAGAGTGGAGATATGAAATGAAGATAATAGATGATATCTGATTTTATAAATAATTCTTTTGTAAATAGTAAAATTTCAATGAAATACTCTTTGCTTTTCTATATAGATCATTTTCATTTATTCTCAAGGGAAACTAATTTAATGTTAAAAAAAATAATGATATATACCCCCATACCTAATTTCCTTCCAGTTTCTCATAATGAATCAATAATAAAAGATTCCATTTCGGATTCTAGATAGATAAATATTGAATGTGTTGAAGATGTTACAGACAAGAAGTATACACAACTTTTGTAGATAAACATTGTATCTCAATGTGTTGAAAATGTAATTTCTCATTCTTTAATTATGTTACCAACTACATAAAAGAGACAAATATTGTATGGTAACAGCTGCACTTCAGACATGGAAGAAGTTCAAAATGACTGTGCTGTCCAAATAATAATACATGTAGTATACTGTAGAGTTTAGGAAATCCATTTCTGATGTAAAAATTTCAAGGTATATGGTCTCAATTTCCGCTGAAAGTTTTCCAATTTTGTTTAATGTTTTTGTTTACTGATAATGTACTGAAAAAAAAAAAGAAAACCTGTATTTCAATTTTTTTTAAAACTGATGAAAAAAATCTCAAAACTGTTTGTATTCATATTTAAATTTCAAAAAATTGAAAAAAATAAATACAAGGAAATTTTTATTGGCTCTCGTAAACAAAAACATGGCATATGAATCTTGTTTACATTACAAAGAATTAACCAGCTCTGTATCTTGCTTGTTACTCTTTTACTCATAAAAATGATGTTCAAGCATAGAACAATATTTAAGTTAAGCACATTACACGTTAAAAATATAAAAACAAAAATTGAAATATTTTAGCTAAAATCATGTCCATACCCCTTTAATGAGTAACATAAAAGTTCCAATCTGCCTGAACAATGGAATACAGGCATACTACTACATTGTATCACCATCAATTGCTTAATAAACTGCAACCTGTAATTCAACCAAAACCCTTCTAACAGTGTTGTTACTCAACACAATGAAACATCTGTCATTGTGTATGCTTTCAAGCAAGATCATATACATATTCATAATTTTAAACTTTGCATGCCTTCTTTTTCTTTCTGTTACTCTTACATCTTTCGAAATCCACCAGGTCATAAAATGTATTGAACAGATACAAATCAAAACTTTGCAACTGAACTGTCAGTAAGTCTGTACGAGTGAATGAGGGGTACAAAATGAACCCACATTTTGTAAAGTAGTTTTTTATCTTAACATATATTGGATTTAATTCATGTAGTTCATTACACAATATTTACATTTTCCAGTGTCCTTGTCTGTGATAAAACTATGAATCAAATTTGTAACATGTATTTCGATGCAATTTATCAGTGACGCGAATGATGTACTGTTAGGTTAACAGAATGCAAACAGGGTTTAAATAATAACGTGAAATGAAAGTAATGTAAATTGTCCATAATTTAACATTTAATTGTACAAATGCTAAAAACTATATCAATATAAGTAATAATGAACCATTCTATGAATATTAAGAGGTGATGAATTGATAATTATGGTCGGGGTATGGTCAAATCTTGTATAAAGCCCTACAGGCTTTTACATATTGAATTTAATCACACCCGACCAAAATTATCACCTAAAATTACACAAAGAACGATTCCTTTTTCCTTAAATAAGTCAGGTGGACTTACAGTGAGCCTTTCTTTGGCGTGAGCGTATCTGAAGCGCTGAATATAGTAGAAGACGAGCCAGGCGAGGGAGATGATCATCAGGACCACGAAGGAGATGGACACGAACATGACGGACGTCTTGCTGATGTTGGTGGGGTTGTGCTGCTCCGGCTCACCCACCACTTGTCGTTTGTGTCCCTCCAGGATCTGCACGTTGACCACTCTGTATGTGCTCATGTAATCCAACAGCATCTGACCCTCAGCCTTGCTGACAAAGATTGCCAACACTTGCCCTGTGGAATTGAAGTAGGATGTTAATGTATGTAAATATAGGCATTCATACTTGAATTTTACAGAATCAGTGAAAATCCTTTGTTTTTGAAATATATGCATACTATATACAAGTACCAGTATATTTTATCTTTATATTTTTTTATATTACAATTTTTTACCCCTCTCATGCAGTTTTGCAAGACTGAGGATGTACAGTGCAGTAATTCAAATGTTTACCCTGGTCACTAATAGACTATGGAGACTTCTACAACTTGTGATAATTACTTTAAAAAATAAAAGGTTTACTGTTTGTACCTTAATTGTGTACACCACAATTACAATAAACAACTGGATCTACCAGCTCATAGTCTGCTTATTTAAAAAGTTCTTGAAGACGCAAGGTCGCTAAAATGAAACTGAAAAGCAACATTGTTGCCTACAAGGCCTCTATCAGAATTATTATTTTTATTGAAAATGAAAATTATTAAGGCTGATTTATGTTTAATCAAATCCAAAAAAAAAAAGAAAAAGAAGAACCAGCATATTTTGAATCGAAATGGAACCGAATTCAATGAACCCTGAATCGTCCCAGCCCTAGAAATACAATAATATTGCCACTGACTACCCTGTGCAGCACAGCAGCAGTGTTAATAAATAACCTGTTCAGTATTGATAATGCAATTATATTATAACACTAATATCAAATGCAAAAGCATTTACTTAGTTGGTTTCACAGAACACAATTAATTTTCATTTCAAATGTAATGCAATCAAGTTTTTGAGTCAAATGATAAAGATGTCTTGGGGAAAAAAAAAATACTTTATGATAATCCATTTAATTTCTAATTTGACATTTGATAATTAAATGTCTGCCATCACAACATGTGTTCATACTTAAATATTAGAATGCTTTATTTTTAATTGTTACTTTCTACTAAATGTACCTGATAACCTTTCATAATGCTAGAAATTCGGTCAGACGGTCGACTGACCTAAATTTCTTATCAATACCATTAACAATCTCAAAAAAACATTTTTTGATTATAATAAATTAATTTGAAAAACAAAATGCTGCAAACCTAATGCTTACTTTTAAAACTTATCATTGTACTGTTAAATGAAGTTCTCTATGATAAATCACAATGCAATCTAAAGAGAAAAATACTTTTGCTATACATGACCACTATTTAAGATAAACATTGATTCCCCAGTCTTGCTCGCAAGTTGACACAAAATACATTCAACTACAAATGACAAAAGTTTAAGCCAAGCGTCCATGGTTTTCTGAAAATGTTATCTTATTCTGAATGACTATTGGCAAGAGTTTGAGGAAAAATACAATGGTAGAATTCAGAAAACATAAGCACTTATTAATAATTTATGGACCACATCTTCACTGTTTTAGAACACATATTCTCCAATCTTAACCCTTTACAACAGGTTGGGATCAATCGCCTAAATGAGATATAAAATCCCATTTGGGATAAAATTGCACCAAAAGGGGTAACCATAAGTATCAACAGTGCAAAAATTGGAAATTTTTATTGAGTAATTTTTGTAATAAATCAGAATTAATAAACATCAAATGCTTCGACTTCTGGTAAGTAAGTTTTTCTGTAAACCTATGGTTAATGATATTGATCCCCAAGAAGTTTTTGATTCATCTGAGTGATCAATCTCCAAAATATTTGGGTTAGAGAAACACTTACTTATCTCAAGTTGTTATATTTTATTGCGATTTACACAATTTTGTCAAAGTAAAATTTAATAAAAAAAATATTTTACACTGTATTTTTATATCTCATTGGGAAATAAGTCCCAACCCGTTAACCTTATATTTTAAAAGTGAATGTGTTTTTACCGGACCTGAAAATAAAATAGAATAAGTTTTATATGGGTAGATGAACAACTCAGTCACATTAAACTAAACAAAACAGAGAAATCCATCATGTATTAAGTGATTGATTATTATGTATATAATGTTTTCAAATTAAGGCTCTTGTTGTGCATGCTGAGAACACAAATGACCAATATTTTTAATCCACATGATATAACTGTAAAAAAAAAAAAAAAAGAAGAAAGTATACACTTGTACCTTTCTGCATCTTGTTGAAAATGAAGGGAATGGAACATATACATGTACTGCATCCAGTTTCCTACATCAACACTTAACTTTTTTAATACAATCGTGAACACTTTTTAAAACACCATAGTTACATGAGTATGGTTTTACCTTTCAGATTATAAAAAGCCCCTCTGTCATTGGGCTCAGGATCTTGATGGTTATAGATGATGACTGCTGATGCATTGGCCGCACCACACATGTCAACTTTGTCACTCAGGGTACAAACATCTCTTTTCACTAAGGCCACCCAACGCTCTTTGGGTGCGTTTACTATAGGTTTACAGGCATCTGTTTTGTTTTCTGTCGTTAACACATGTACCAATCGTCCAGCTTCCGTGTGTTTCCGGTCATTTGCCGAGATGGCATTTTGTCCAAACACCCCCATATCTCTGACCTCTGACTTTGCATCGCTCGGGTCATTTTTATAGTACGTTATGTTGACTTTAGCCGTATAAACAGAATTATCGCAGTTAACAAAGAGGATGTTATCAAAAATCATCAAAATGCACAATAACATATAGTACTGTGAAAAGTGCGACCTCCATCTTGAAAAATTAATCCGATGGTTTCGATGTAATCCACGGTCTAAATTTGTTTTTCCTGTCATCTCTTGGTCACATTTAGGACACATCTTCGATAATTGATCACCGAATAAGTAAGATTATCAATGTAAATCCCAATTTGAAAGAAAAAACTGTAGAAAATACATAGAAACAACCTTTCCCTTTACACATTACATTAACATTGTTTTGATGAATGACGTCAACGGCCATGTGACCGTCTCGAAATGCGCCACCTATAAACAGGGGGATTTATGAATGAGATGATTTCATCATGCTCACGAGTGACTACATCTCGCTAAACACTAAATAAATATGTATGTCGTCGATGTTTCAGTCGTACTTTTCATAATATTTTTTATTAAATTATAATAACATATCTATCAGCTAATTACGTAAGCCAATATTGAATTTACATGTTATTTGTATATACTTACTTATATATATATCAGAGACATAAATAACATGTTATGTATCTGCTTATATAGTAACGTTATACGTTCATGTACATGTATTTAGGTATTTAGGGAACATGGAATTTTTACTTTATGAAAAATAAATGAATAAGTTACATACACTTACGAAGATATTTATAAGGAGATATAATTTCAATACATTTTCATACAACAAAAAAATGAATTCAAAGGACCATGATGACTTTTATGTGCCAAAAAAAGGGGGGATGGTAACGGTTTGACACACTTGCGGTGCGGTTGATAAAATGTGCAGTGAATGCATGGAATTGATGAAATATACCATGAAAGTAAGAAGCTTTAATTATATAAATATTAAAAGATGAAAGTAATAAATAAATTGAGTAAAAAATATTCTGTCCGTAATTATACCCCATAGGAAATTTCGGACAAATTTATCAGATTATAAAAGGGACATTAATTGTGAATAAAATTTGCAATATTATTATTTTACGTAGAAAAATGACCCAGTTTGTCGCAAAATACCTGGATATTTCCGTAGATTTCATGTCCTTGGGACATTCTTTTTCTGTGTGGGTTGTCGAAAAATGACCCCTTAGAATATCGACACGTGTCACATCGTGATTCAAATAACTGGTATAAGGTAAAATATTTTTTCCTTAGGCGGACCTAAGGTAGACAAATCATAGTATTAGACCATATACGTATTTATAATATTTTTTTCTGCCGCTAAAACTCATCTTCGTTAAAACGAAGACTGCGCGCTTTTCTAATCACCTAACTGTTGTCCATTTATATACAACAAAACAATTACATAGATATATCCTTGTTTTGCAAAGGAGATATTTTGATATGGAATTACATACCTTTTCTGAAACTATGAATTTTAATGACAATTTAAGTTTTCTGACGTCTAAAAATTGAATTTCATTTAAGTTTTACTAAACACAAATGTTAAGAGAAATGTAATTCTTCGTGGTGATATGGGGACAAATCCTGTTAAGGAGGATATATAATTTATCTATAGGAGAAAGGAAAGAGTCTCAAGGGGAAGGGGTTCACAAATTTCACATTATAGTACATATACCACTTAGTTAAAATGTTCGGTCCCATGACAAAGTATTCCCCAAGAAGTAGAAATAACCTATAGTTTATGAAATGATGCATCAGCGAGTTATACTCTGTCCCGAGTTTTTGCTTCCACCACTTTTTGCTTGATATTTCGATAATCATAAATACCTTTGTGCTCAAACTACGTTCATCCATGTAGCATTATTTTAATACTTTTCTATTTTTTATTTCATTTTATTCAGTAGATTAGTGTGTTTTCATTATTTCATGTGTATCCATTAGCTTAGATTAATTGCTTTGTTAATCCTGACTGTGAACAGGTCATGGGGAGCAGTTAATTGCATTAGGAGGAGAGTGTTAGATAATAGATAGTGTGGGGAGCAAGGGGAGTAGTGATTTATAGTCTTTAGATTTATAGCTTAACCTTAGGAAAGTTCATGGGGAGTAAAGGAGGAGTGAGAGGAGTAATTGGGTATATATAGCCGGAATAATTAGAGAGGGTGAGAGAAGTGAGAGTAGAAATGTTTTGATTGTTTAATTGGATTTTAGTGCCTTTCATTCATTTACACGTATTTTGGATTTATTATGTGATTTTCATTTGGATTATATTTTATTCTACTTTTGGATTTTAAATAAACATTTGTATCTTTTTGAATTGCGTTTATCTTAAAGAAGAAATTAATTACTACAAAGATTTACATTACGCTACCAAACATAAGGAAATTATTAAAGTGGATTAATATATAAAGCTCGGAAACGCTACAAATGGTGGCAGCGGTGGGATAAAACAATGTGATTATCCTATGGATTCAGTGATTCGTTGGATTTATTTGTAAATATTTTATTGTGAACTACAATGGATGACAATGGATTTAAATTTGCAAAAGTGATGGATTACAGTGATTCTGGAGAATTAATATTCATTGGATTTATTCGTGTGGATCATCGAAAAGAGTGTCCGAATTGTTTTGCTATGTTTTTGAAAATGGAAAATCGTCATAAAATCTTTGCGGACAATGGAAAAATTATTAGTGAATTCTACAGATGTCCGTTTTGTAAGTGCAGGATCAAGGCACACAGTGATTAAACAGAGAAATATTTCGATTGGAATTTTGTGATGTGTTTTGTGAAAACGTCTGTGTTGAAAAATGGATGAAACTTCTTATTCTTTAATGGATATGGAAATGACAAATTGTGTCAGAACTCCGAAAAGAAGGACACCAGGATTATTTTCTAATTCAGGAAATACAAGTGTGAAACGAAGATTGGAGGATTCATTCGAGGATGAAAATTTGCAACATAGGAAACCTGAGGAGGAGGATTTAACAAACTCAAAATGGAATTTCTCTGTGTTAATATGGATTCTACTATTGACCATTGGATATGTTTTTGTTCTTGGATTGTATCATTATTTTCCGGGATATATGTTTCTGTGCTTGACCAAGGAATTTCTTATTTCCTTTGGAATTGTTACCGTGTGTGCGTTGTTAATAAATGTGATTACGAAAATTTCTACAAATCCAAACAAACCGATAACTACACCAGAAATCTATGGCAATGGAAAAGAACGCAATCTTGGAACACCTTATTCAGGAACTACGCATCAAATTAATGTCAAGCGTACTTTTAAAGGAGATGGAAATGAAATTTGGAGTGAATTCATCCGATATTTTGAAAATGTTGCTGTTCTTAATAACTGGAATTTGGATCACAGAAGACGGATTTTATTTACAACTTTCAGAGGCCAAGCTGAAACATATGCTTATGGATTACCAGAGGAACAGAGAAATGATTATGAAGAACTTGTTAAAGCAATGGACAACAGGTTTGGACATAAGGCAATGAAAGAGAGTTATGTTGCTGAGGCAAAACTTAGAAGGAAGAAAGAAGGTGAATCGTATAGAGATTTTGCCCAATGTCTGGAGGATTTGTATCGACGTGCACATCCTGAGAGCAGAGA
Organism: Magallana angulata; assembly: GCF_025612915.1. Classification (NCBI taxonomy): domain Eukaryota; kingdom Metazoa; phylum Mollusca; class Bivalvia; order Ostreida; family Ostreidae; genus Magallana; species Magallana angulata. The sequence goes on along the minus strand of NC_069117.1, from coordinate 37,607,980 downwards.
GTATGTTCAAGAATGTAGTCTAAAAACATTTCTTGATAACTGTAGTGAAATGGAAAATTTTAGACTTGCAGTTAGACGAACTCGTCCTAAAACTCTACAAGAAGCAGTAACCGCAGCAATGCAAGAGGATTGCATACGGATCAGTGAGAAACAAAACAAAGATCCTAGAATTTTCACAAAGCCTAGAGTTTTCCAGGTTAGCCAATGGAATGATGGAAATAACTATATTGACAACAAAAGATCAGGTGTGAAGAAGACATGTTATAGATGTAATTCTACACAACATCTTATTAGGAATTGTCCTGTCAACAGTAATTTGAAAACAGGCAATGCAGTGGAAGGAGGCACACGATTTGATAAAAAGCAGTTAAACAGCGGGAGACCGAGGCAGTAGGCCGTGCGTTGGTCGCTGATATGAATAGGCCTAGTACAGAACCAATCACTCACAATAATTTGCAAGTAGTTAATAACAGGGCTCATGATGAGGAACCGTGCAATTCTGATTATACGGTGGAAAAGCTCAATGAAAGTAAATATTGTGATGTTGAGAGGAAAACAGAGGTATGTGAAATTTTAATTCCAGGAAGAAAGGAATTTTTGATTAATGGTTTGATTCAGGGAACACCGTTAACATGGAAGATTGACACTGGAGCAAGGAAAACATTTATCACGGAGGAAACGTTTTATAGAATTCCTGTGGATAATAGACCTGTACTAGAGCAAGTGAAAAGTAAATTTTTATCAGCTGATGGACGTAAACTGAAAATTTTGGGAACTGCTAAAATGATTCTTACTTTGAAGGACATTGATATTGAATTTCGTGTATTTGTTGGAGGAGTCACACATGATTTATTAGGAGAAGATTTTATTGTGAAGTTCAAATGTAATTGGAATTATGAACTTTGTGCTTTGAGTTTGGCTTATAATCAAGAAGAAGGCGCATATGTAAATGAAGTTTGTCCAACAAGAAAAATTTATAATTTGGATTCTGTTTCTATTCCTGGAAGACATGAAATTGTTGTGAGATCTGTGCTTAAGAATGCAAATGGAGAAATTGGAATTCCAATGCCGTTGACAGTTTTTGTGAATTCGTATAAACTAGGAGTTGCGAGAACACTTATCGATGCAAAGAATACAGAATTGTACATTCGTCTCTATAATCCAGGAGATCGTGAAATTACTGTACCAAGAAATACTGAAATTGCATTGTTTGTGCCAGTGACATATGTGAGTCAACCATTTTGTGACAAAGATGATGTTGTAGCAGCAATTAGCAAGAGAGATACTCAAGAACTACCAGAGTATTTGAAACCAGTCTATGAAAATGGGATTGTGAATTTAAATTCTCAGGAGTCTGAAAAGTTTAAGGAATTTCTCTATGAAAGGAGAAATGTGTTTGCTGACCCAGATGGAGTTTTGCAGAGAACTAGTGTTGGTGAGCATAGGATTAAGTTGAGTGATGGAATGCCGTTCAAGGAGGCGCCGCGGAGAGTTCCACTATTTAAGAGAGAGATTCTAGATCAAGAAATAGGGAAACTACTTGATCAGGGAATAATTGAGAAATCCAGCAGTCCATGGTCGTCGCAACTTGTTCTTGTACAAAAGAAGGATAAAAGTTGGCGAGTGTGCGTGGATTATCGTAGACTGAATGCAAAGACGATAAAGGATGCATATCCGATTCCTAGGATAGATGATAACCTGGATGCGTTGGCTGGATCAGTTTGGTTTTCGTCATTGGATTTGAATATGGCGTATCACCAAGTGCCTATGTCAAATGAGGACAAGGAGAAAACTGCCTTTGCTACACCAAGAGGAGGGTTATACCAATACAATGTTATGCCCTTTGGATTATGTAATGCTCCAGCGACTTTTCAGAGAATTATTGAGAGAACATTAAGTGGACTACAGTGGAATGTGGCTGTACTTTATCTAGATGATATAATTGTGTATGGGAAGAGTTTTGATGAGCATTTGGAGAATTTGAAGAAGGTGTTAGATAGACTGGATGGAGCTAATTTGAGGCTTAAGGCAAAGAAATGTTCATTTTTTAAGAAAGAAGTGTCATTTCTCGGATATGTTGTTTCTGAGACAGGAATCAAGACAGACCCTGCTAAAACTGAATCAATTGAAAAGATACCAACACCAAACAATGTCACAGAATTGCGAAGTTTTCTTGGATTAGTATCTTATTATAGGAAATATATAAAGGATTTTGCCAGTATTGCAAAATGTTTGCACTCTCTAACGAGCAAAAACAACAAATGGATATGGACAGAGGAGTGTGATCGAGCTTTTGAAGAACTAAAGAGGAAATTACAAAATGCACCAATTCTAGGATATCCAGATATTAATGGTGGAAGTTTTATTCTAGACACAGATGCAAGTAATGAGGCCATAGGATGTGTTCTTTCACAAATTCAGAATGGAAGAGAAAAAGTTATAGCTTATGGAAGTAGAACATTGAGCTCCGCTGAGAAAAACTATTGTGTAACCCGAAAGGAAATGTTGGCAGTGATTTACTTTGTGAAATATTATAAGCATTATTTGTTAGGAAGAGAATTTATCTTGAGAACGGATCACGGATCGTTAACTTGGCTTCATAAATTCAAAGAACCAGATGGACAAATATGCCGATGGTTACAACAATTAGGACCATATAACTTTACAATCATTCATCGGGCAGGAAAACAACATGCAAATGCTGATGCACTTTCAAGATTACCCAAAGAAGGATCAACTGAAGAAATGTGTAAACAGTGTAAAGAAAATCATAAAGACTATGATGGTGATTATGTGACACGTGTGAAAGATCTGCGGGAAAATTCAAATGAGACCAAAATGACAAACGACATCATATGTGATATTTTTCAGCTATTCAATGTGACAAATGAAGAGAAAATTGATTCTGAGCCTGAAGAAGTAACAACTAAGAAAAGGAAACAAAATCGTCCACGTCGCGCAAAACAACGAGAAATACCTGATTTACAACTTACTTATGAGGAAATCCGAAAACAACAAGAAAATGACACAGGGATTGGACCTATTCTTCAATTATTTGAAAAATATGGATCTGAGAATAAACCACCTACTAGTGAAGTGACAAATTTTGACCCCGAGTGCAAATTTTGGTACAACAGATGGGAAATATTGGAAATATATCAACGTGTTTTGTGTATTAAGTGGGTTGAAATTGAAAATGTGAAATTAAGGATTTGTACACCAAAGAATATGCGTGACGTAGTGATGTGGTACCTACATGATTCGCCAGTTTCTGGACATCTTGGAATTCAGAGGATTATTCGAAAAATGAATCAAAGTTCGTATTATTGGCCAAAAATTCGAGAATTTGTGACCGATTATGTGAAATCGTGTCATGTGTGTGAGGAAAGGAAAAACCCACAACGAAAAAAACGAAGCGCTATGGAATCATTTATAACTGGAGGACGTTGGGAAAGAATTGCAGCAGACATCGCTGGACCGTTTCCAAAATCTGAGAGTGGAAATGTGTATATTCTTGTGGTAGCAGATTACTTTACCAAATTTGTGGAAATATTCCCGATTCCAAATATGGAAGCCGAAACTGTAGCCAATGTTATATTCAAAGGATGGATTAAACGTTATGGATGCCCTTATGCTTTGCATACAGATCAAGGCCGACAATTCGAAAGTCAACTTTTTCAAAACTTGTGTTCATTACTTGGAATCCATAAAACACGTACAACTCCGTTTCACCCAAGATCAGATGGAATGGTAGAAAGGTTGAACCGCACAATAAAGGATATGCTGTCAAAATACATTTCATTACATCAGAATGATTGGGACAAATTCATTGATGGAATTTCAATGGCTTACAACAGTACAGTGCATGAAACAACTGGAATAAGTCCATTCAGAATGCTATATGGATCAGAAATGGTGATGCCTGTGAATTTATTCTGTGATCAGGATAACAGTGTCGTAAGTGATCAAATCAACTACCATAAATATGTCCGTGAGTTAAAACATGACTTAGAACAGTGTCATGAAGTTGCGAGGGAAGAAACAAAGAAAAACAGCCAAAATCAGAAGAGGTGTTACGATCTTAATGTGAAAAAAATTAAGTATTGTGTTGGTGATACTGTGTGTCGTTTCCAACCACAACAGATACTAGGAACAAAACTTAAATTGGCAAGAAATTGGAGTGGACCGTGGATAGTGACTAAAAAACTTAGTGATGTGTTATACAGGATTCAACATTCTATTTATTCTAAACCTGTTGTGATTCATGCAGACAATCTGAAACCATTGCAAGTGAATAAAACTGTGTATTTGAAACTTCAGCGTATAATTCGCCAGTGTCCGGAAGGTGATTCTGATGTCATTATTCCAAATTTATATCCCAGTGATGAAGTGGCAGGAGAGAACAATGAAGACCATTCAGACATTAGTAAAAATTCTGAGAGCAAAACCACCTTGCCAGATACAGATAAGATGCAGAAATTACTGTTAGAGAGGAGCAGGGAGGAGAATGATGGACATTTGTCACCACCAAAACAGATGGAACAAAAGAAGACAAGACATGGCAGGATTATAAAAACCCCAACCCGATTCAGAACATAAACATTTGGATATGTACCCACAGAGATGTACCAATGTTTTGAATGTAACATAACTTATAAATACAAAAGGAATTTACAAAGACATTTAGAAGAACGTCATTTTTCGACAAAGAAAATTTTCAAATGTGATATTTGTGGAAGAATTTTCACCAGGAATTCTAATCTTAAAAGACATTTCTTTAATCAACATAGTTTAACAGAAATTTTAGACGATTTAGAAGAGTTTCCCATTGAAACAGGATTAGTTGTAAATTCAACCATGGACTATCCCATCAACAGTGAACTTTATGAGGACATTTCGTCTGATGAAGAATCATTTGACAACGCTGAAGAATTTGTTTCCGAGTGTGAGGAAACATCCAACATTCCAACTTCAGAAATTCCAAAACCCGAAATTCCAACACCAGAAAGTTCAACACCAGAAATTCAAACATCTGAAAAGAAAAATTCGATGACCATTCAATTAATTAAGAAAACAGTGTCATATGAAGACGGAAGAACTGAAGTTGTGAAAGAAATTAACTTTTCTTACACAGAAGAAATGAGGGAAGTTTCTCCATATGAAGTATTTTCAAACTTTTTAAACGACTTTATGGATGAATCGTAAAACGTGCCAATTGTGATTTCTGACTCCATAAACTAATTCCGTAACCGGTTTTTTTTTTGCTTAACCTGTCGACTTACCATGGAGTGACTTCTGTAAATAAACTGTAAACATAATGTGAAGAAAACCAAAATTATGAACTGTAAATATTTGTTCTTATAATGTTTTCGTAGAATTGTTAGATTTTTTTTTCTTTTATTCTTGCTTATTTTATAAATGTATTATTTTTGTTTTTGATTTTTTTACATATTTTTGTATATTGATTTTATGTTTGAAAGGCATATTTTATTCATGCGTATCATTTTTTTTAATTTGCATTTTTCTATTTTGAACGGTGTGCAAAATCTAAGTAGGGGGAAATGTAGCATTATTTTAATACTTTTCTATTTTTTATTTCATTTTATTCAGTAGATTAGTGTGTTTTCATTATTTCATGTGTATCCATTAGCTTAGATTAATTGCTTTGTTAATCCTGACTGTGAACAGGTCATGGGGAGCAGTTAATTGCATTAGGAGGAGAGTGTTAGATAATAGATAGTGTGGGGAGCAAGGGGAGTAGTGATTTATAGTCTTTAGATTTATAGCTTAACCTTAGGAAAGTTCATGGGGAGTAAAGGAGGAGTGAGAGGAGTAATTGGGTATACAGTGGAGCCTCAGATATCCGGACGCCAGATATCCGGACGCTTCACATTCCGGTCGATTTTTATTGGGAACGGAATTTTTACACAATAATTTGTCTCGTTTATCCGGAATTCCGCGTTCCGGATCCGGACGGTCAAATTTTACCACATAATACAGTTTTCCTTTAAATTTTTACCTCATTTAACCGGACGGTCACATTTAAGTGTTCGGGGGCACAAAAGTTTTTTATGCGCAAGTGCAAATTGGTGTTAAAACATCTGACACTGGTTGCTCTTTTAAACAATGCCTTCGTCCGGTAATCGGGGTCACCTGTGTCACGCTATGTACTCGCCCGAGGATATTACGATAACCATGGATGCGACATGTTTAATTGTCGCCATTTAACTTATGAACTGTTATTGTTTGATTAAAATGTCATGAAAATTGTTTAATTTGTGTTTAAAAAAGTCATCTCTTGATTGAATTAAAATTCTATTAATCGTAGTGTGATTAGATCGTTCGTACGCCTATTCATTTTAATACGTAATTGAAATGAAATATTTGATAATTTGAGTTCTGTTTACGATAGTTATTAAGACCGCTTGGGATGTTCAGGGTATCGACATTAATTTTATAGTTGGGGTTCAATTAACAGTGTAATAATAATTTATGCCAAACATGGCGTGGATGAGTGTTCACGCTACTTGTAAATATCGCTTGGGTGCAATTAACTCTATAGAAAGATGGATACGTAAAATTAGCTTGGGTAAGTTCTGTCAATGAAAAAATAGCTTGGACAATTATCAATAAGGGAATATATACAGATTTTCACCCATTTTCAATCATCAAATGTTGAGCAGCTTCAAACATGTCAACACCACCGGCCAAAGAGCGAGACTTGCGATCACCGCTAGCTTGAAGAAAAAGATTTGTCAGAGTAAAGTGGAACACCGACTTTCTTCTCTTCGCTTTGTTATGCGAATGTAATAAAATTATCGGTTTAATACAGTGATTGTTATGTACATGTACATGTACATGTGTTGCCTTGTAGAATGTAGTGCTTGGTTTCCTGTGGAAAAAACATACCTTAAATAATGTTTTTAACAATATTTTGTTTTGTTAATTAAGGAAAAAAATACATTTTTTTGTAGTGCTTATGGCTATCAAATTTAATTGTATAATTAATTTATGAGTTATGTTTCCATAAATATTAAAGGTAAATATCACAATTCAGATATCCGGACGCTTCACCTATCCGGACGATTTGGCCTGGGGACAAAAGTGTCCGGATAAGTGAGGCTCCACTGTATATAGCCGGAATAATTAGAGAGGGTGAGAGAAGTGAGAGTAGAAATGTTTTGATTGTTTAATTGGATTTTAGTGCCTTTCATTCATTTACACGTATTTTGGATTTATTATGTGATTTTCATTTGGATTATATTTTATTCTACTTTTGGATTTTAAATAAACATTTGTATCTTTTTGAATTGCGTTTATCTTAAAGAAGAAATTAATTACTACAAAGATTTACATTACGCTACCAAACATAAGGAAATTATTAAAGTGGATTAATATATAAAGCTCGGAAACGCTACATCCACTAATATGAAAAATGTCCAGATTATCTGTTTTGAAACACCCCCGCTACCGCTTCAGGTTTCAAAACACATCCCAAAATAAAAAGTCTACGGTAATTTTGCATTGCTTCAGTCATTAATAAGCCCGAATGATAACGTTGAAAAATTGCGCGAGGTATCCCGAGAACTTCCGAATGGGGAAAAGATGTAAATATTTACTATTATAAATCTCCGTAAGAAATTTGTTTTCGTTCCTGTGAACTTTTATGAGTGAAAAATGACAATTGTTCAATGAAAATATCTTGGAAATATTCCCTTTTATCGATTTCAACTGTATTTCTTTCACATGTAAGTGTATTTTTATTAAAAATCATCAAAAAGCAATGGAAGCAATAAATTGGGACAGACTATAGTGTAAATAACACTCAATTTATTTATGCCATAACACTTTTAAACAATATGTGTTAAAAATTGGTCTAATAATATAACATATATACACAAGCTAAGATGTATCGAGGTACAGAATTTAGATTGATAGATGTAATGTTTATGCAGTATCTGTATTTAATATAGCGAAATAAACACCAAAGCCAAACATTCAACGAAACAGGGAACATTTAATTAAATATCGTTTTCCGGATCTACTATTATTATTAGATATCAAATAATTCATTGGGATATTGAATGGAAACAAACTCGTGAAAAAATGAAGATTCTAACTAGAATATTGACAATAAAGTAAACAAGCATAATGAATAATAAAATGATTTACTCGTATAATTGATTTGCATTTAAATGATGTACTTAGATTTAAATTAAGGCATATAGTACTCGTATGCTGCTTCGTCACCGTTAACATCGTTGAACAGGTGAGCCAAATGGCTTAAAGGGACTTGGACACGATTTGACTTAAAATTTTCAAATTTTATTTTTCCATTTTCAATGTTTATACTGATAAATATAGAAGTTTATAATACTATGTCAAAAGTTGAAAGTCAAATGTCAAGTTCTAAGCACGATACAGAGTTTATAATTCTTTGTTTTGTAAACAAAGCTCGAATTTTGTCATTTTATCATTTTCATTGTGTTGATGTAAATCTCAATCAAATGTAACTTTCTTTTGTTGATAAGTATTTAAGAGGCAGTCTACCATAGAACCATGCAAATGGCTATCAATGGAAGTATATCGAAATTTCATGAGACTTGGCACAGATATTCATGATAACCTAGCTTGATTATAATGAGAATGATTTTTATTACATTACATCAGTAACTATGGAAACGGATGGCACTTGGGTTTTCCCCTTGTTCTATTTATAGAACTTTTGAAAAATTAGACAGCATACAATTCTTTTTAGTTTACTGGAAATATTACACACTGCAATTGAATGAAACCCGTTTCTTCACATTGTGAAAACCCATAGGTATTCCGAATAATAAGGAATTTAAATTTCTAAACACAATACACAAAGATATGTGGGCCTTAACTTCATGAAAATACTGAAATTTTACCAAAATTGACCTATTTGCACTAAAACTGGCATAACTGCCCAAGAAACGCATCAATTAATATAAAATTTTGTCAGCTTATATGGTCTTTATTTGTCTTTAATCTGGTTGAGGGAATTTGGTTGCAAATGAAATTCAGTGGAAATTTTTGGGGGTGGGTGGATTTGGGAGGGGGTTGGGGTGGACATGGTGCACTTTTATCTAGGGTAAGAAAAATGCTATTACATAATTATTTAGATTTTCCTTGCCAAATAAAACAAGTAGTAATGGAGAATTAAGTAGTCTTAAAAATTAAACACACAAAATTACTATGAATTGCCCTAAGGCGGGGGGGGGGGGGGGGCTGCAATTGAAAGGAAACTTGGACCATTAAGTTTGTCACCTAACAGCGACGCGCAGTGGGTTAGAGGGTGTACTACGAATCTGTAAGTCATGAGTTTGACTCCCGCTCTGGGTTTTTACAATTTTTACCTCTCGAAATATTTTTAAAAGCTCTTTTTTGGTTAAATATTGTAAAATTTGAAAATTTTAAACCGGTGAAAGTATTTCAATCACAATGTACATTAATCCATATTAAAATCGAATTATGTCCCACAGCACCTCAATTTATATAAGCATCCACTTTGACATAAAACTGTTAAAATACAATAACAATTGATTTCATGTTACATGTATTCAAATTTAAATGAATGTACAAATCAAACATTTTTTTTATCATATACATTTGTATTTTTGAGCAGAGTTTACAACATAAGTATATATTGTTAAGATGATATCTGAGAAGAACACAGCAAATAACAATCTTTAACTTAATAAATAACCTGTTTAATATTCATGGATTATTTGTTACAGTTATAAACTTCAAAATGTACATATAACCACCTGATATGAAAAAAAAATCCTGAAAAGCCTACATGTAACACTCATTTATAAGAAATACTTGTAATGAGCCTTTGCTTCAAATGGAGCAAAAAGCAAAGACCAAATTATTGCAGTTATTTTCATGAAATATGAAAAGCCATTGTTTACAAAGCTATGAAATAAAATATGCAATACAACCAAATTTCAACCTACAATGAATACATCGGAAAGAGAATTTTAATTTCAGAAAAAAAGATACAAAATCAGTGAATTGAAATATTCATTATTCAGTTACATACGAAAAAAAGACAGAGATGTGCAATTAATTTAAATTTAGAAAGTTATCATCATCAATTAATACATGTATCCCTATTAGCCAAATAACATCATCAATAATACATGTAGTGCTATTAGTCAAGTAAAATCATCAATTTATACATGTAGCAATAGTGGACAACTATTATCAATTAATACATGTATCACTTTTGGCCAAATAACAACATCAATTCATACATGTAGTGCTATTAGTCAAATAAAATCATTAATTTATACATGTAGCCAACTAAGACATCTATTTTCAATTCATACATTTAACACTGTTAGACAAATACATGTATTACCATCAATTTATACATGTAGCACTAATAACCAAACACCAACAATTCACACATGTAGCACTTATCTTTTAGTCAAATAAAATCATAAATTCATACATGTAGTGCTATTGAACAACCTTTATCATCATTCATACATGTTGCACTAAAAGCTAAATAACATTATTGATTCATACATATAGCACTGATAACCAAACAACATCAATTCATACATGAATCACTATTTGCCAAATAACATCATCAATTTAAACATGTAGCAATTTAAGACAACAATGATCATTAATTCATGTATGTACATGTTTCACTATTGGCCAAATAACATCATTAATTCATGTAGCGCTGTTAGCCAAATACATGTAACCTCATCAATTCATACATGTGGCGCTACTAGTCTAAGAACATCATCAATTCAAACGTATAGCACAATTAGCTAGCCAGGTAACACCATCAATTCACACTAGTGCTATAAGTCAACTTTTATCATCAAATCATTCATAAAGTTTACATCCTCAATTGATACACGTAGCGCTATTGGCCAAATAACAATCAATTCATTCCTGTAGCGCTATTAGTACAAAAACATTATCAATTCATATATGTGTAGTGCTAATAGAGGACTAACATCATCATTCGTACATGAAATGCTATTATAGAACAGACAACATCAATTCATATATTAATTATGTAATGTTTTTAGCAAACTTACATCATCAATTCCTTCTTGTAGCACTATTAGACAAATAAAATTATCAATTCACACATGTAGCACTATTAAATAACTAACATCATTAATTCATACATGTAGAGCTACTAGCCAACATTCATACATGTAGCACTTTTGGCCAAATAACATCATCAATTCATACAAGTGATGTTAGACAACTCTTATCATCAAATCATTAATGAAGTGCTATTATCTAGCTTACATCCTCAATTGATACATGTTCGTCTATTAATGGCCTAAAATAATCAATTTATACCTGTAGCGCTATTAGAAGACTTACGTCATCAACTCATACACATGTAGTGCTATTAGAGGACTAACATTATATAAATAGTGCCTGTTTGGGAGGGTAACAGTTGAAATTGACACCCCAAGGACACCATTGTCAACCGACGCGAAGCAGAGGTTGACAATGGTTTTCGAGTAGTATTTAACATGAAAATATAATAATATGAATTCATGCATGTATCACAATTCTCTTTGAATACTGAAGTTGATCAAGATTCATAGATGGCTGTGATTTTACAGGGGAGTACTTTCCATATGACAATAATTTCACAGCTTCATTTAAGATTTCATGCTCTGTTCTTTCATCTTTGGACTGATCAGACCCCACAGTTTTCTGAGATGACAGAAGATCAAAATCTGAAAATAAATATATACCGGTATATTCATTAAAATATATGTATTCAAAGTATTAGACTAAACTCAGCTGTTGGATACACACATATATGTACCACTATAATACACATGTAAAGCATTGACAGCTTTAATAACAACTATATGACATTTCAGAAAAAATTATGCATTGTAAAATTTACATATGATAATCATTTCAAGTGGCAGCCAATCTTTGAAGGACCTCGATCCCTAAGATGATCACAGTGACTTTTATCTACATTTAGCATTGTCCTTGTGCCTGAATCACATTTAAACTCATTGAACTGTAAAACTGAAATTCAACCATACAGTTCAAGAAACATATATACCACCCATGCGGCAATAATGAAAAGGGTCAAAAAATTCATATTTGGAATATCTATGATAATCTATGATAATAATGCCAAGTATGCGTCATTAATCATCTTGTACATCATGTAATATTTTTTCACTGTTATACCTCTTGGGTTAGAAAAAGATATATCAGCGTCCATTGCTTCAGAATCTGTAGTTCTCTCTAATAAACAGCATATTTCTACAAAAGAGTACATTTAATGTATATCAAATATACCGGTAATGTATATGAAGTCTATATATTAACAAAAATATAGCCAAATCTTATTTCTGATTTTCATACACAATATCTAATGTACATATACAAATATCAATTGGATATCCCAAATGTTGATTAGTTGAACTCTCAATAGACATATTGTAAAATAACTAAATATAAAGTGTAGATGATTAAAGATTTTTAACCATTAAAAGACACTGTTATTATCAGTTAATCTAATGTTGTCCAGCTAAATAAGTTTTTAGCATGAATACAAACTATAATGCTATCTTAATGGGACAAATACATTAACCATTTGAAATTCCCTTTGATTTTTAAGACATTTTTATGCATAAACCTGTTTTTCTCTTAAATACTTAAATGAAAGATCCAGGCCTGGCATGCCCCCCCCCCCCTAAATATCTTTGGACAACATTTGTTCTTACATGTAGTACTCCTCAACTCCTTTGTATTTATATTTTCTGTTTCATATGTAATGTACAACAAAGTTTTATGAGTTGAATACATCATAATAATTCAGTCAATCAATTGTGTAAAAAACACACCTTTCAACTCCTCCTTCAGATCTGTATTAATCTTGACACAGTTTTCTCTCAATGCGTTTTCTGCGAACACCTATTAATGGTAAAATTCCAAACATCTGATCATTCTGATGTGTCCATTATGCATTAATTTCCCCGTAAACGTTGGTTCATTTAACAGAGTTTTTGTTCATAATCAAAACAATAATTTATCAGTGACAACAGGTAAGGAAATTGAGATCAAGCATGGGTTTATAAAAGCACTAATTCATTCCTTGAATAATAAAAATAGGTTTTCAAATTTGTATGAGTATTTCAACAAGTAAATTTTAAGTTTAAAACACTATACCACTATAAAAACTGAACTGTATATCTTTTCCATAGATATCTAATCAAATTGGGAGGGGGGCAGTTTTAATCTGATATTGATGTGCATTTATTTTATGCATACATACATGTAGTTTGTCCTAGCAATATTTACTGGTACACATAAGAGTACTGTTATATAAATATTTTTGGTTTGTTAAGAATTATGTCATTGGGTAAAGGCAATTTTTTCTTACCAGATCAAGTTGGAAAATGTGTGCTCAGCTTCATCCATATCTCTCGGCTTTGAATGAATGCAATTCCACTCGCGATTATGCCAGATTGAGATTGTTTATGTAGTGAATGACAGCATGTTCTCCTTTTCCTTTTCCACTGAATTCCATATTCCTGCCTGTGTTTAGCACATGTACGCCCGCTGAAAATTGACAGCCTCAACCCATGCACACCAGCACGATGATTCTGGTATTTGTACAAAATCTGACTCAGATGTACATTTAAAAAATCTCAAGTGTGCTGAAGTGTTTTTCTTACAATCCTAAAGTATATTATCTGCTTTCTCTTTACAATTTTCACCAAAACTACATTTCAAACCATCCATTTTGTTGACATCTGGCTTTCTCCAATCATTCTTCTTTATCTTCTTTACACGAGAGTTCCACAAAGGGAGATAATTTAATTTGTAAAAATCCCGAATTTAAACACCGGAATATAAGCTTAATATTTATTTGCAACCAAATTCCCATTCAAATATATTTTTTTATGGACAATTCTATTGTTTGAACCAAGAAACTCTAAATTTAAAACGTTTCTTGAGGTTTTATATCCTACTAAGAGAAGTAGTGTGTTTTGGACATTACCTATCTTATTATAATATTTGATCATCTATAGCTTAAAATCAACGAATGAATTAAAAAATATGTGTACACCAAATCAAAGGTATTTGTATCAGATGTTATGTGAATCTGACTCCATGTATGATTAAACTCTATTTAATACTTAAATGACTCTATGAAATTAGCCTTATTCATGCATGAAATTTATTATGAATGATGAGCTAAAAATAGAAATGGTCTTATCTGGGGGATTTCAGTGGTGCAGATAAATTTAACCATGAAAATTTGATAAAATAGACAATATACTTTAGATATATCCAGATAAACTATGAAAATTAATCTACACCCTTCATTATAAAATTTTGATTTTGCATGGTTCTATCGTAGACTGCCTCTTAAGAAGATATTGAATTAGTTTAAATTGTTTTTTACATGTCATTTTGTCGAATAAATTGTAATTCTCTACATTACATTGTTTTGTAAACAACTATAAGACTCGAGCTTTGTTTACATAACTATCAATTCTTACCTCTGTATCTCGCTTGTAACTTGACATTAACTTTTAATATTTTGGTAAATCATTTAAAATGCACCAATAAACCATTTTATACATAAAAAATAAAAATAAAATTTTTGATCTCACATCGTGTCCAAGTCTCTTTAAAGGTGTATCTAGTCAATTGACCCCTTTGATTTACAATACTTTACAGATTTTTAAAAATCGAATTTTATCTTTATTATAGTTGATGAAAAAAAAATACGGAGAGAGAGAGAGAGAGAGAGAGAGAGAGAGAGAGAGAGAGAGAGAGTAAACGTATCCAAAAAATTCCGTTATTTAGTTAGTTTACTTGGTAAAATACACATATACTAGAACTAACAATGCTATCGTAGAAAAACCACTCCGAGGAATTAAGTAACATCCTCGTTATTGCTATCAAAAAAGTAAAACAGATACAAATAATGGAAAAGGGAAAGTTGGTGTCGTCTGCGGGTGGGACAGGAGTTGTTTGGACACTTTTAAAACAACCAATGTTCATTAGATAGTCTATCAACTCGAAATCAGTATTTTAAAAGTACATGTAACAGCATTATCGGTGTATCTATCATCCCACTTATATCCGCTCGGACGGTTTATAGTACAACACAGATATATAAAAGATGCCCAAAACCTCCTCATTTCCAACAAAGTTTGGGCCATGAAGCTTTTTGAAGTGACCGTGATTTTAGCTAGCCTGTTGGCGGTGGGTGAGCCACACGGGTACATGATAGATCCGCCCCAGCGATCCTCCATGTGGAGGGTTGACCCAAAGTTTCCCCATAATTACAACGACATGGAACTTTACTGTGGAGGACGAGAGGTAAAAATCACCCCTGCGGTATTTTCAGGCCAAGGTGCACATGTAATTTATTCTATAACAGGACTTTTATAAACGCAAAAGACCATGTCCGAAAAAACATCTTGAGGATTTATTAAAAAAAAAAACCACATTGATTTACACCCGAAGTCATTCAAGAAGTAGCTTAATTAAAAAAAATTGAATTCTTTGAGTGTTCATCCTCGTAATTTGTTCCATAGAATTTATCTACCAGATGGAGTGTCTTTAACTTTAGCTTTTACTTCCCAGCTACAACATGCACTGCTTTTATTCAACAATTGATGGTGTATTTACATTTCTACATGCATTTCAAAGCGGCTATGGAATGAACTAGATGGTAAATGCGGAACATGTGGAGATCCTTACGATGCAACAGTTCGAGAAAACGAGGCCGGAGGAATCTATGCTACAGGAACGATTGGTCGAACATACACACGTGGACAAATTATTAAGGTATGATACTAATATACTACATGCTTGATTTTTATGACTTGTAGTTTAAAGTGTTCTCTAATGATTGGATACTTAGATTGGTTTTTTTAGTTAATTATGTTTAAAACAACTGGGTCTGCCGTCAAAATGATAAACCAAAATAAATTCTCCATTATTTTCTATCTTGATTCGATGAACTTAAAAACCAATCAGTGATTTTATACAGGTTAAGATAGTATTAACAGCATTCCATCTGGGACACTTTCAATTCAAAATCTGTCCCCATAATAACCCTGCACTACCAGTCTCCAAAGATTGCCTGGACCAGCATCTACTCACTTTGGCGGGATCAGACGAAAACACCTACACACCTGATTACAGCTCGGACGGAGAGTACGAGATAGATCTCCAACTTCCGCCTGATATGGTGTGTTCACAGTGTATTCTTCAGTGGACCTATACCACGGGTAACGAAATTTAATACCCACGTATTCGTGCATTACACGAATACCAAAACCGAGTACTCTTCAGAAAATAATGCCTTTATGCTATAATAAAGTAACTAAAGGCTTGTCAGTTTGCGAGTATATTGAAAGAAAAAATAAATCGCTATTTATATGTAAAATGCATATATTTTGTTCGATTTCGCTTTAGTATTAACATTTGCTGAACTTTTCATATTGTGACTGTTCTTTAGATATCTTAAGAAAAATTAGATTGTGATTTTGTAGGTAACTCTCCAGGATATCTACCGGAAATGTTCGTCAACTGCGCCGATATCGCAATATCCCCCGAAGACAACAACATAATGGAACAAACAACTTTCACGTCATCAACAAGTGACCTAACAACAACAACAACAACAACAACAACAACGCAGGCTGGTATACTGTCCTGCTCCACTGGTATCCTAATGTGTGAAGGACAAAGCCCGGACGATGAACACTTTTGCACCGAGCACTGTCGAAAGTCCACAGCCTCCTGCACACCAATGCGGTGTAAATGTCAGTGTCGACCTATCGAGTGTAAAGCAATTGGTCCTTTCGAGGGTCAAACCGCCATGGATAAGAGTTGTCAAACAACTTGCACCCTGACTTCTGACCTCTGCAGAACGACAAACAGTGAAATTTGTTTTTGCAGTTCAACAGAGTAGTTTTCTTGACGATCACGTGCAATGTAGATTTTTTTTAAACATAGATATTGATGTAATTCGTTATCAAAATATTAGATCTATAAAATCAATTTTGCGAACAAGTACTTGTTACACTTATGAAGTCAACAGAAAATTTATTAATATATGATACGATAACAAAAGGTGATCTTTTTGTTATCGAATACCGAAAAGCAATTATTGATGTGTATGTTATATGCTACTAGAAGGAGGACAAATTGGCTTTAAGTTCATCCAGTTTTCATTAAATCTACTCAGTAAGACGCGTCTTTTCATTTTATTTCTATTAAAACAAATTCTAACCTAAAAAAAAATACAGAAAAGTAAAATTTCCCTATGATGTGAGTATATCTTGATAGAATCATTACAGGTGTACGATACATGTACAATGCCATTTCAAAATATAAACATTCATTAATATGGCACGTACATTAAATCTACATTTATTGTCTCCGAAATAAGTTTCCATACGACAAAAAAGGTATAAGCTTTAGAGAAAACACAATTTTGTTCTCGAATTCTTAAAACATCTTCACGCTAAAGTCCAGAAAATTACAAGTAATCAGGTAATGACCAATGCATTAGAAATACATGTGTATGTTGTCATTCGATAAGTAGAATAAAAAAAAGGGTTATGAAAAGACTATTATAAACGTCTTCAAACTGAAATGAAAGTCGTTAATTAACTGTGAAGTTAATGATGAAAAGGTGAAGTTTTCTGTTTTTAACAATCCCTGGCTATTGAATGGAAGAAAAGAATTTAGATCTCATGTACCCATGTGGCTCACATACCGCCAATAGGCTAGCTATTTTTAAAGAACCCCTCCCACTCCCACCCTCCAAGGAAAAAAACTGCAAACTGGTCTTAGGTATATAAGATTAAATAAGTTATTCTACAAACTCGTGATCAAAGTAAAATACGCGTCGCCATTACAGTTGATCGTGTATCTAACGAAGAGAGGTTACATTCTACTTTTGATTTTTGGCCGATTTAAACTTTAGATATTTTATACATCTTTTATGGTTTTAAAGATAGCAATAATGAAACTTACCATAGAAAACATTATACATGTATAGATTGCATTTTTTGTTGATATCTCTCTCTCTCTCTCTCTCTCTCTCTCTCTCTCTCTCTCTCTCTCTCTCTCTCTCTCTCTCAGTAGTGGTTTACAACGAGTAAACCTTTTTCTTTAGAAAAGTCATTAAAGATGATGGAACGTAACAAACATTGCATTATTAGGTGATATTACCAATAAGTAGTAGATATGCAGATGTATGCCTGTACAGTTTTTTAATGTTTGACTCAATGACTTGTGTGTGATACAATTGCATTATGTCTAAATAAGTTTCACCTTATTGCGTTTGTAGTTTATAACACTGAATTTTGCATTGCAGTAACGGTTACAATAGAAAATCGACATCTGTCGAAAAAAATTTTTTATCAAGAGAGAATTATCATGGACATCATTACGGAAGCCCTGGGAGGACATTGACTTACTTCTTAATTGTTATGAGCCCAGGAAGGACATTTTGACTTACTTCTTTATCAGTATTAATTTTTATTTATTTGTTACATTTTAGGTACAGTAGACGAATTTTTAAATTTAAACATATTTTATTGAATAAATAAAATTGATTGGACAACAGGCATAGCCTATGCATACCCTCTTCTTGTATAATAGGTCATGTTATATAAATTTTTAGAATTATATAGGACACTATACTTATATAACTATCATCATGTATTTAAATAATAACATATTACGTATATTATTTGTGAATTACAGAGCTATAATAATATATGAGGATATACATTATAATATAGTAATACAGTAGACGAATTATGTAGTTAGAATTAAGCTGCATTTACCAATAACAGTCCGGCTGTTATTGTCAAATTTTATCTTTATTGTATACATCATGTAAAATTTGTTCCAAGAGTTTTACAGGATGATAGGGGAACAAAAAATAAAAGTGTTAGTTGCTTGCAACCTCTTTTTTAATTCCATTCAAACGATTCTATGGCTGCATGGTGTTAAACGTTTTATGTATGGAAAAAGTACGTTCGACCAAAGAATAGAGGCGTGGTGTGGAGTTCTTAAGAAGCTTGGGATTCAATGGTGGATTAATTCATTTGAAGATATCGTGGATACTGAGATGTTCGACTTAGACAATTCAGTTGTGAAAGAGTGTCTGCAATTTTCTTCATGTACGTCTTGCAAACTGATTTGGAGAGAATAGCGAATCACAGGAATTATCATGGTCAAGACATCATCTACACATTCTAAAGTTTAACCTCAAAAGTACATCTCAAATGATAAAAAAAGATAATAATCTAAAAAAAAATGAAACGAAGTAAATAAAATATCAGGAAATTATATCAAAAATAAAAATAATTGTACTACACTTTGATGACGAATAGCAAAAGCTGTATTCAATTCGGAGCAAACAAATCAAATGAAATTGAGCTGTTTCATGCCAAAAATTATACATCTTGTCATAGCTCTCATAATGGCGTAAATTTGAATTAACCAAGCGATTTATCTTGATTTATTCATTGTTCTGTGATATTTATGAAAAAAATGTTATCAGATTCCTCTTTCTGAAAATAATAAAGAACTAATACAGTAATTTTCAAAATAAATTAAATGGATATTACATATATATCAATATATATCAAATTTATTTAAAGTCAATCAGGACTCAAGCTATATACTTCTTGTTTCTTGCTTGTACTTATTACTTACTTGTTGTTTTTTAATACTTACTAGTTATTTATTAATTCTTAATACTTACTACCTATTACTTAATACTTGCTTGTTAATTGTTAAATTTTATTTCTTAATTAATTGTTATTACTTATTATTTACTGGTTATTTATTAATTATTAATACTTATTTGTTTTACTTGTTGTTTTATAGTTATTTCTAATTTCATTTTAATTTTTCATCTCTACGACAATCAGCTCCAATATCATGATTAGAAATCCAAATATTTAATTAAGACTTACTTTGCCAGTTTACTATTAACTGATATAAGCATGTGTTTCAACTTGAACCTAAATACTCCTGGTATAGAAGGTCTTTATACCTAAACGTGTGATGACAGTCCAAGTTAATGAGTATTTCAATTTAATTTAATGGCTGTCTGAAAAGTTATAGATATAGGCATATGTATTTTGTATCTTAGAATAAAAATGTTTAAGTAATAATGCATGTATTATTGTGGTTTTTTATGTTTAGAATTTTCAAATACATCTCATTTGGATAACCAAAAAAAAGCATCTTTCCTGTACGAACCAACTAGTAAATGTATGCATAGTAAAAGTATAAATTTTTTGAAAGTACAGCCCATTACAGTTTTACCCAAAATTATGCTTGGAACGATTTTTTACTGGAGGTTGGCTTGGAGTCTAATATCTTTTTTAGTTAATTTACTATGCAAATTTGATATTTTAAATTTTTCTAAAGGGAGGGTAACTTATAATCTTAAACTGTCTTATGGATCTTCAACCTTCTAGATACATGCATGCAAAGTTTAAAAATAACGCTTAAAAAATATTCATGTATGATAACCCCTTTTCTTGGGTATAAAATGTTCTGGGTTGTTTTTTTATCTTTTGACTTTCTAATATTTTTTATCCTTGTTTAAGAACTTTTCAAAATATTCAAATGAATAACTGTTAGTCAGTGTAAATAATCATTCAAGATTTTGTAAAATAAATGCATATACAAGTAAATAAAATTATCATAATATATCATGAGCAGTTGGTTTTTTACATATCAGCTGATTTATAAGCTAGACAAGATCCTGAATGTAGAGCAGTTACTGCTTTTTTACCCTCAGAAAGTCAGCAAATTCAGATTTTTAACAATTTGAAAGAATAATATTAAGATGAATTTGTATTTAACAAAGTGTCCCAGAAAGAAGCCATCTATATATATAAACAAGTCAATACCAAAGACAATACTAGACTGTATTCACATATGTACGGCAATACCAATCCCGAGGTTAAAGTTTAATAAAAAAAATTGAATTTTACCCATTTAAATCTATGTACGCGTAGAGAATATTTTTTTGCCCTCAAAATGAGCAAAAATGAAGACCGGTGTAGTATAAAAAATATTTCAGTTCTCATACAAAATTTTACTGTATTTATTCTAAAATAAAGGTAAAGTTTGTTGGCACATGACAGTGACAGAATTACGGATTGAATTATCAAAACCATATATGTCCCCCTATAAAATTACTTCGATCTCGGGTGCATTTATAAAAAAAAATATTCTTTATATCAATAAAAAGCAATCTTCTTTGCTGGAATTAGTGTTGGTATCAGTGTCCATGTTGAGCGGTACACCACCGCCACGTGTTATTCATTGCTAGAAATTCAAATTTTTTTAATCAAATAATAGTTACATGTTTGTCATAAAAAAATAAGTCATAACAATTAAGAAATAAGTCAATATGTCCTTCCAGGGCTCATAACAATTAAGAAGTAAGTCAA
The DNA here is from genome assembly GCF_025612915.1 of Magallana angulata. Taxonomy (NCBI): domain Eukaryota; kingdom Metazoa; phylum Mollusca; class Bivalvia; order Ostreida; family Ostreidae; genus Magallana; species Magallana angulata. The sequence goes on along the minus strand of NC_069117.1, from coordinate 37,586,474 downwards.
TGTCCTCCCAGGGCTTCCGTACATCATTGTTAGCATGTCCCCTTAAACCTGCAACTTAAACTGATCGATAGTCATAGAAGATTTTTGAAAATTCTAAACTTAGAATGGACATGTTTATTCAAATTTAAAATCAGCTACGAAATATCTTTCATTCCATACATAGTTATTTGTGTAAAAAAAAAAATAACCAGTAATAAGTTAAATTCAAATTGTTATTATAAAACTTTCTTTTCTTAAATTGTGAAAAGTTCTGGGGGTTAAAGGGTTAAACTGATTGATAGTCATATTAAGATATTTTGAAAATTCTAAACTCATAATGGACATCTATATTCAAATATTCTTTGGATATATAGATAAAGTAAAAAAAACAAAAAACAAAATAAGGATCTGTCTTTAACACCGTCTTTAACATTGCCATTTGATATGCAGTGTTTCTCAGAAACGACTCTGATAGAAAATAAGTTACATCATTTTTGATAAGCTTGTGTATCATCATTGTAAGTATGCCATTGATCGAATTATTCTACTTTTATAATGGTGATTGTTTTCCAAAAGAGGCACATTGCTAAATGTTCTCCATCCCTCTGTACACTTATAAATTACTGTGCTTTTACAGCGATAATGGTTTTCCAGTGTCAACCTGGGCCCCCTGTGTGTCCGTTGGGACGCAGTGTAAACGATGTCATTGTTCATGAAAACGGGTCTGACGGATAGTGCGTTATCATTGTGGATATTAAAAGAATTACTAATGTTCATTGCTATAAATGACTCTGCTATGATTCCAAATCATTTTTAATTCAAGGTAATTCGTCTTTCTTATTCATGTAGGTCAAACTTTATTCCGATCAACTCCTCGTGATTTTTTTTCTCATAAACACTTTTAAAAAATGCCAAACATAAAAAGAATCTGTATATTACGGAAGCCCTGGGAGGACATTGACTTACCTCTTAATTGTTATGACTTATTTTTTATGACAAACATGTAACTATTATTTGATAAGATTTTTTTAAATTTTTGATAATTGCAATGAATAACACGTGGCGGTGGCGTACCGCTCAACATGGACACCGACACCAACACTAGTTCTAGCAAAGAAGATTGGTTTTTATTGATATAAAGAATTTTTTTTTTAAAATGCACCCGAGATCGAAGTATTTATAGGGGGACATATATGGTTTTGATAATTCAATCCGTAGTTCTGTCACTGTCATGTACCAACAAACTTTACCTTTATTTTAGAATAAATACAGTAAAATTTTGTATGAGAACTGAAATATTTTCTATATTACACCGGCCTTTATTTTTGCTCATTTTGGGGGCAAAAAAATATTCTCTACGCGTACATAGATTTTAATGGGTGAGATTCAAAATTTTTTATTAAGCTTTAACCTCGGGATTGGTATTCCCGTACATATGTGAATAGAGTGTAGTATGGTCTTTGGTATTGACTTGTTTATAAATATAGGTGGCTTCTTTCTGGGGCACTTTGTTAAATACAAATTCATCTTAATATTATTCTTTCAAATTGTTAAAAATCTGAATTTGCTGACTAACTGCTCTACATTCAGGATCTTGTTTAGTTTATAAATCAGCTGATATGTAAAAAACCAATTGCTCATGATATGTCATGATAATTCTATTTACTTGTATATGCATTTATTTTACAAAATCTGGAATAATAATTTATACTGACTAACAGTTATTCATTTGAATATTTTGGAGAGTTCTTAAACAAGGACAAAAAATATTAAAAAGTCAAAAGATAAAAAAAAACAAGAACATTTTTTACCCAAGAAAGGGGTTATCATACATGAATATTTTTTATCGTTGTTTTCAAACTTTGTATGCATGTATCAAAAAGGTTGAAGGTCCAGAAGACAGTTTAAGATTATAAGTTACCCTCCCTTTTGGAAAATTTAAAATATCAAATTTGCATAGTAAATTAACTGAAAAAGACATTAGACTCCACGCCAACCTCCAGTATAAAATTGTTCCAAGCATAATTTTGGGTAAAATTGTAATGGGCTGTACTTTCAAAAATTATATACTTTTACTTGCATACATTTACTAGTTGGCATATACAGGAAAGATGCTTTTTTAAATCCAAATGAGATGTATTTGAAAATTGATTCTAAACATAAAAAACCACAATAATACATGCATTATTTTTTAAACATTTTTATTCTCAGATACAAAATACATATGCCAATATCTATAACTTTTCAGACAGCTATTCAGTTAAATTGAAATACTTATTAACTTGGACTGTCATCACACTTTTAGGTATAAAGACCTTCTTAACCAGGGATATCTAGGTTCAGGTTGAAACACATGCTTATATAGTTAACTGGCAAAACAAGTCTTAATTAAATATTTTGGTTTCTAATCCTAATATTGGAGCTGATTGTCGTAGAGATGAAAAATTAAAATAAAATTAAAAATAACTAGAAAATAACAAAATAAACAAAAATGAATTAAGAATTAAAAAAATAACCAGTAAATAATAAGTATTAACAATTAAGAAATAAAAATGAAAAATTAACAAGCAAGTATTAAGTAATAGGTAGTAAGCATGAAGAATTAATAAATAACCAGTAAGTATTAAAAAACAACAAGTAAGTAATAAGTACAAGCAAGAAACAAAAAGTATATAGATTGACTTTAAATAAATTTGATATAACATCCATTTAATTTATTTTGACAATTACTGTATTGGTTCTTTATTATTTTCAGAAAGAGGAATCTGATAACATTTTTTTCATAAATATCACAGAACAATGAATAAATCAAGAAGTATCGCTTGGTTAATTTAAATATTGCGCCACTATGAGAGCTATGACAAGATGTATAATTTTTGGCATGAAACAGCTCAATTTAATCTGATTTGTTTGCTCCGAATTGAATACAGCTTTTGCTATTCATCATCAAAGTGTAGTACAATTATTTTTGTTTTTAATATAATTTCCTTATATTTTAATTACTTCATTTCATTTTTTGAGATTAGTATCTTTTTTTTATCATTTGATATGTACTCTTGAGGTTAAACTTTAGAATGTGTAGATGATGTCTTGACCCTGATAATTCCTGTGATTCGCTATTCTATCCAAATCAGTTTGCAAGACGTCTATGAAGAAAATTGCAGACACTACTTGATTGTCTGAGTCGAACATCCCAGTATCCACGATATCTTCAAATAAATTAATCCACCAAATGAATCCCAAGCTTCTTAAGAACTCCTCACCACGCCTCTATTCTTTGGTCGAACGTACTTTTTCCATACATAAAACGTTTAACACCATGCAGCCATAGAATCATTTGAATGGAATTGAAAAAAGAGGTTGTAAGCAACTAACACTTTTATTTTCCGTTCCCCTATCAACCCGTAAAACTCTTGGAACAAATTTTACATGATGTATACAATAACGATAAAATTTGACAATAACAGCCGGACAATGTTGCTTAATTCTAACCACATAATTCGTCTACTTTATTACTATATTACAATGTAGATCCTCATATATTATTATAGCTCTGTAATTCACAAATAATATACGTAATATGTTATTATTCAAATACATGATTATAGTTATATAAGTATAGTGTCCTATATAATTATAAAAATTTATGTAACATGACCTATTATACAAGAAGAGGGTATATATAGGCTATGCCTGTTGTCCAATCAAATATGTTTAAATTCAAAATTCGTCTACTGTACCTAAAAAGTAAAAAATAAATAAAAATTAATACTGATTAAGAAGTAAGTCAATATGTCCTTCCTGGGCTCATAACAATTAAGAAGTAAGTCAATGTCGTGTATTATTTTATCCTGACCCGAGTTATCTCCCGCTTCACATGTTTCTGTCGTACATTTAACAGGTTCAGTCCAATCGACCAAATGGGATATAATAGCCTGATTTGGATATAATATCCCAAATGGGATAACACATCGATAACAAATTGAAGTGTAAAAAAAGAAGAAATTCTGTATTTTGCTAAATATCCGCATTAGAATAGATGCAATGTAAGAACTTTTCCTGTAACCGTTCTATTGCAGAGATTGATCCAAAACTTCTTGGGGATCAGTCTTATAAACTTTAGGATTATAGGAAAACTTGTTAACCAAATTAAACGTTGTTGCAATTAATAAACATTAATGCGGATTTATATGAAAAACTACCGAATAAAAAATTCATTTTTTGCACTTTTTGAATTTATATTCCATTTGGGAAATTATATCCTACAACCATTTGCTGTGAAAAAGTTGAATCTTGGTCATTTGAGCTTTTTGGTTAATTTTTGGAATAAACAAGTCAGCTCAAGAAATGTTTGCATTTTGGTCCACATATGTACAAGATGACCGGACAACCCCCTTCAAGATATTTTTAAAATAAAATAAGATAGATCGACCCATCATCCGAAAGCAAACCTACCGGGAGTAACCATTAGTTTTAAAAATATTTAAAAGAACTTTACATTTTAGAGCATGAAATTAAAACTTAAGTAGTTGTTATAGTTGGTTAAGAAATAACAAAAAGTAAGTATTCTCGTAACCTGTCATTTACACGTTTAACTTGAGCCTTTCTGCTTTAATTGAATCATGTTCTGAAGGAGGGTCGATCGTATAAAAAAAGTTCAAGGAACAAGATATCACAGATTAGAAGACAGATGAAATGGTTCTCTAAATATCCCTATTTAATAATTCTGGTATTCATGAAATAGCGCATTAAAACGTGGAATTGCGGATAAATTAAAATTAAATATATGTGTAGAAAGGATGTACATTTTTCGATACGCATACTGGATTCTAGCTGTTGCACTTTCGGTTTTGGATGTGAAAGTGAACAGCAAACCCAATAATATCTAGTGATTGCGCTCTACTATCTGTCCCCGTCGTCACCAACTTTTCTCAAGTTAATTACAAGGCATCCGGTATTTTAAGGTTTTGAGTTGAGAACTGAGTAGGATGATTTGAAAATTTTGGTGACGATTGGGCTAGAATGATATCTTAAAAAAAAGATTTTTTGAATTTACAACTATTTTATTGCAGAATTGAGTTCACAGTGAGATTGTTTTGTTAAGCAAACACTGGTCCCGCAGATGGTCCCGTTATGGCGGAGAAATAGCGATATCAGCGCAGTTTATGAACATTTCTGGTGGAAACCCCGGTGAATTACCTAAATAAACAAAAATAAAACAGTATTAGTTCAGGTCTGCTGAGAGAAATCTGTTAATTAATAAATCAATCAATCGTTATCAAGGAATTTGCCTAAACATTCATACTAGTTTACACCTGTAATATAGTGCCACTGAAGAACACACTGCGTACACTCCATGTTTCGGGGGAGTTGAAGGTCTATATAGTATACCCCTGACTTGGTGGGGTAGAAGAAGTATTGGTTGGTTCCCGCCAGAGTCAGTCGATTTTGATCTAGGCAGGCCTGCGAAACGCGCCGTGTGGGGTTGTTGTGGGGACAGATTTTAAACTGGAAGTAACCTTTATGGTATGCCGTTAATACTATCTTCACCTGTTCAAAATACAATAAAGGATCATGTGTACCTTTTTACAATCCAAAGTTACGTTTACATATTTATGTATATAATTGATCAACTTATCTAAAATATTATCATCTGTAACTTTATGCAATATTAGAGTCATTGCAATATCAATGTGAAGTAGTTAAGGTCTTCCGTTTCCAACGGAAGACCTTATAGTTTTCGTACGATTTCTTCTTATTATTATTTTTTCCACAAATTTTGTGCACGCGATTTCTCGAAAACTATTCGATCGATTTCAATCATTTTTTCACAGAAGATGGGACTTGATGTAATCTTCATACATTTTTGAGATTTTTTCTGTCGTCACTTCCGGTACCGATTTATCGGCCATTTTGCACATTTTCACGACCTATTTTGTGCAGAGCTGATCTCAGAAACTATCAGAGATATGACTATGAAATTTTCAGGATAGGTAGTCTATAGTTTGAAGTTGTGCACTATTATGTTGTTTTACGCCAGTGGTGCCATTTCTTGGAGCTCGCCTGGGCTCGAAAATTGAGTACGAATTTTCATTCAAAATTTTCATACGTTTTCATCTGTATCTTTTTATCAGTTGGTAGTTTGTTAAGACATATATAACAAAAGTAGTAGATAATTAAGCGTTCTTTCCAACAAAATCAAGAAAAAGGGGCTGGCCTCTTAAATTAGGGGCCAAGACACTCGTAAACTCTATTACAAATAACTTAAAAACGATCAAAATTTTGTAATGCAAGATAGAAGCAAAGTTGTTGATTGTAGCAATATTTATCAGGTAAAATCATTTTCACACCCATTTATGACGTAATTAGGGATTTTAAGGGACCAAAGTACTTAAACTTTGATGCAATATATCTTGAGAATGAGACATATTTTGTTAGGCAATGTAGAAAAGAAAATGTTTGCATTGATGATTCTAATCGATTCCACTAATCAAAACTCTAAAGTCTGTCCCCATTAAGGATCTAGAGGGCTGGCCCCTAAAATATTCAATCATTTGTATCTCAAAAATGAACAACAATTTTAGATGGGTGTAAAAACAAAAAAATGTTAGTATTCGTGAGACCTTTCGATTGAACTCAAGAAAAAGGGACTGGCCCCTTAAATGAGGGGCCAAGACACTCGTAAACTGTATTACAGATAACTTGAAAACAATCAAGATTTCAAATATCTTTGGTACCTAGCCTTTTTACAAAATTGATACCAGCGAGATTTTAGTCACTGTAAGTGATTGAGACACAAACTTTTATAAATGATAGACAATCGATTGAAGATATATTTAACGGGTTTTCTTTTGTCAACCGTCACTTCCGGTTCTCACCAGAAGAGTTCAAACAATTTATTTTTTTCACAAGTTTAACTGATTATCTTTGGTGTTTCATCTTCCATGATTAACAGTGGTGTACACTAAACAAATGAATAAAAAAACCTAGTTTTTATTTTCATAAACCTCTTTTGTTCGTCCGTTTTCGGTCTCGAGACAAAAACCTAGATTCACCAAGATCGCAGATTTGGCAGAGAATATCGATATTTCATCGTATCATATGAAAACAAAATCGGGCGGAAGACCTAATCGTTACTCGTAACGAGATCTAGTTGAACTAAACTTTTTTTTATCGAAAGAAAAAAATGAAAAAACTATTTTTCATTATTTTTTTTAAATCTTGGCCTACCTTTATAATATCTCCTCGTTTATATCTTTTACCGATTGCTCCTGTAGCATATATACCTCCAGCCTCGTTTTCACGAACTGGTGCATCGTAAGGATCACTGCATGTTCCACATTTACCACCGAGTTCATTCCATTGTTTCTTCAGAATGAAATAAATTGAACAGTGTAAGTTGAAAAATTGTATATTGAACGTCTGTTTTCGAATTTTAGAATATTGTTATGAAAAATGTTTTACAGTCTTTATGAAAATGATAAAATAAAAAGTTTATCATATGTACTGCGTTGCCACAATTTATACTTGCATTATGATTCTTCAGTTCAATAACGATTTCATGACGATTATCATGAGTCATAAATCGGATCACTTTTAAGATACTAAAAGAGAAAATCATCTGCTCAAAAGTCAACGTAGATATAATTGTTTACCTCTCGTCCTCCGCAGAAGAGTTCCATGTCGTTGTAATTTGGAGTAAACCCTTGATACACCCTCCACATGGAAGATCGCTGTGGTGGATCTATCATGTACCCGTGTGGCTCACCCACCACCAACAGGCTAGCTAAAATCGTGATCAAAGTAAAATACGCCATTACAGTTGATCGGGTATTTGACGAAGAGAGGTTACATTCTCCTTCTTTTATATTGTTTGCATGACGTCAATATTTTTTATGAAGACAGCGGATCTAGGATATAGGAAATTTAGATAGAGAGATAAAATTGAGTTAATGTACTTTTAATCTGAATCAATTTTATCTTTACGTCATAATCATATAGTTTTGTTCCACGCCAAAAGTCGAACAGGAGACCCATGGATTGAAATCAGCAATCAGTGAAGTGTGTCCGATTCCTAAAGTGGATAAACATTTATTGTATGATTTTTTTAACCAGAAAATTAAACAGCGTTTAACGTACTCAGAACTTTAAGGTTTTACAAGTCGTCCGGAAAATACATTCTTTGCAGTGTGAACAAGCCAAAATCATATTCAAAAGCTCCAGAAATAATATTTAAAGCTTTTAAAGAAAAAGTCGCACTGCGTTGTAAAGTATTTGGGTCGCATAGTTTCGGAGCTGATATTTTACATATGTTGTAGATAGGCCGAGAAAAACGTGTCTCAAAATCTTCACCACTATTATTAAAAGAGAAATGACATTTTCCTCCAAAGATTATCATTCATACACTACATTTCTGTAAATTACATCTTATTGCATATTGGAAACATTGAGCGCTGATCCTCTTTCTTACTCCATTGTTAAAATACCCTTAAAGTTTACAATTGATTAAGAAACTTGTTTCTCAACAAAGTATAAAATGATGGAATGCAGCAATAATTTTGCCCACAAGTATTTATGATATAAATTTTATGCCTATAAAGTTCATCATAGTTCTTTTCTATTTTCATTCACTCATTTCAAATATTATGTTTGTTTTTTGTTTGTTTGGTTTTTTTTTTGGGGGGGGGGTGTTTGCACGTGTTTAGTTTTCTGTGTTTTATTTGAGGTATAGCTTTACAGAGGTAAAAACTTTTCCAAGAAAGCAAGAAAGACAATGTCATTTCGATCAACCCGCCTCGAATACGTCCTACAATTGGTTTTCAATTGGATAATTAAATTGCATGTTTGTGCTTGAGAATGAGTTCATATACAGTATTTTGATTAATTTTGTTGTTTAAAAACATTAATTAATAGTGCCTTAATTTAGCGTTAGTCCGTTCGGATTTTAACGTATCCCATAAGAATCTTTCAAAATGACGTCATTCCGACGTCGAAAACAATTTAGCGATTTATTCTTCTTTCCACAGATTGTTACGTGTTCCTTTAATTTCTCTTTGCAGTTGTGCATTTACCCAAGTAATAAATAACCGATCAAAGCGATAAAAAAAAAATAATGCTATATTCAATTAAGTTATTTCTAAAGTCGTTTCAAAGTCGTTAGGTATCTCATTCACAATACCGTAGTATTTAGTTTTACGTCGTATAGACGTTGCATGCCTGCTTAGATGTAGTTTTATAAATGGCATTGTTCATATAAATGAGTCTGACATTTTGTTGCCATCATTGTTGATATTAATCTGTGCATTCATAAATTACTCCCGAATTTAAATCCTCAACCAAAAAAATTTAAGAAAGAGTTATCTTTGTTACTGCAAGAGGAACCGACGCATCCACGAAATAACATCCCCGCGAATGAGCAAAAAGGTCAGAGTCCACGAAAATTGGCCCCCACAAATTTAAATAGTTCAATAGTAAAGGGTTTTTCCAGAAGGTGGTTGGGTTTCTCTTTGGGTGCGGTGTTAAGTATGCCTCTGTTTGTAGTGGATATAACATTGGTTGATATTCATCATCTTTAAGTTCTCTTATAAATAATCAATTTAAAAAAAAAATGAATTCAAGCCATCACTCACATCAAATGGTCATTAAAGTCAAATTCTTGGTCATCTCCAACCTATCAAAAAGAACCATTAGTCAATTTTAGTTCTGTGTAAAATATTTTTCTTTTTTTTTTCTAGTTTTAAAAATATTATGTGTCAAATTTTGTGTCTCCTTTCTTTGTTGTATAATAAACCTATTTTTCTAATACCACTTATTCTAAGGTACAGGAATCATTGTGTAGATTCTTTAAGAAAGCATAAGATTATTTGTAAGACTTGTGTGATGCTAGATACATAACCATTGAAAAAATGCCATAATGGGCATTATTTTTCATTGTTATCTAACGCGACTAGTTACAAATAGCAATTCTTCTAGACTGACTTTTGGTAACTAAACAACCATTTTTGTTATCCCTCGATTTTGTGAACTATATATAGCCATGATCATTTAATGACCTTCTAACAGGACAAATAGCAATTCTTCTAGATTTATCTTTAAAAAAAAAACCAATTTTTTTATCCCTCGATTTTGTGAACTATACCTAGGCTAGCCATGATCATTGAGCGCTCTTGCCTTAATGGGACACGTTAGGGTTGTCTCTCGTAGGGCACTATACACTCAAGTTTTTCATGGTACTTTTCTGGAGCAGATTATTGGGAATTTAATGTGGATAAGAGAACATAATACTCATTTCATTTCTAAAAAAAAACCCAACCTTTTATGAAATGGTACTTTTTAAACTATAAAGTATATTTTTCAAATTTCTGCTAATAATCATAAAAATTGTAGTATCTAATCGGTGGTTTTACAGATCAAAACTAGATGCTGTTCAAAACCAGTTGCACTACGCTGTTGGACAAAATTGTAGAAAAAAACAAGTAAAACTTGTAGTTTTTTCTATTGTATTGAAAAGAAAAGCACTGAACACATTTGATATTATAATGTAATATGTTAAGTTTAATTCTGTTTCTGTATAATGGAATTGTCTATGACCGTAAATAGGTCAGCCCAAATTTTCCAAAAGTGCTGCAAACCTGCAGCTGGATGTAAAAAAAAACCAAAAACGAAGTCTCGCATATGTAATAAAAGAAATAAAGAATAAATAAGAACACAAAAATGCATGTAAGTATAATTGACATAGAATCAATGCGATTATCTGCAAGGCGGAGAAGATCCAGATCAAGATCCAAAGACAAGATCCAGTGGTCCAATTACACCGACAAAGCAAATTACAAGTATCATGAAATCAGTCTTTAGTAAATGAAATGTATAAACCTTTAACACTGTTCACGTCATTAAATCTGTATGTCCCTCAAGCATATACGTGTATCACGTTCGATCAAATTGCCTTAATCGATAAGATAAGGATGTTAATAACTAATATTAACTGTTCCCAGTGTCTTTATCTGTGATAACACTACGTATCGATTTTGTACTGTATAGTCCAATAAATTCAAAAGACGTATTGTTGGGGCGCCAGCTACTTTATATTTTAATTTTTAATCGTACAATTGCTGAAAAATATATAAATATAAGTAAAAGGAATTATTCTTTGAATATTATGAGGTAATATTTCCAAATATAAATATAAGTAAAAGGAATTATTCTTTGAATATTATGAGGTAATATTTCCAAATATAAATATAAGTAAAAGGAATTATTCTTTGAATATTATGAGGTAATATTTTCAAAATTATCACCTCATAATACTTAAAGAATGATTTCTTATTCCTTAATTATGCATGATTATTTCATGCAAAACATTGCACATTACAAAAGGTAGGGAAAAAAAGTTTAGTACCTAGACTAATAATTTTAAATATTAATACGATATACCACCATCTTCTGATTTCTAAGATTTTTTTTATACAGCTCCTAACAAAAAAACGAACTACAATATAATCGCTTTTATGGATGCAGTAAAAACCATTGCAGAAATTTTTGTCATATATGTAACTTGATTTTTTTTCTGCTATTGTTTCTACCTTAAACCGCTTTTATAAAACTTTAAAGAAAATATCTATTGTGTTTATGACATATAACCTTGTAATCAGTGTAGCATAAAATATTTTTAAACGAAATTATGGAACTTATTTATGATATTTTATATAGATTTAGATTACAAGGTCACTTGATGAAAAGGGATGATATTTCCTTGAATTTTGTATTTATGAGTATTTCATACAAATGAAACGGTAGAAATGAACTTGTGAGCTGGTTTAAAACAGAAAAGAAATACATTTAATTAACAGGGTGCTTACATAGTCATTTAATCAACTGGAAAAATCCAGGTTTTTTATCATACATCTGTAAATGTTCGTCGGTGTTCTTCGCAAATAAAGGAGTAAATATTTTACGGGGATTAAAATGTAGTAAATGCGATGTTTTGTCCCCTTGTCCCAGCTGTGTATAGCAAAAACGTTAAATATAGTACGCTTTCGATATTAATACCCATTATATCTATATACTCACAAAAACACCTGTTTCTTATTATCTTGTACAGCAGAAAATTAAAATAAATGGATGTACACATTCAAATATTAACTGCGTAGTAAAATTTGACATTCTAAATCGGCATCTATAATTAAATTTGGGTCTATTCTGGTTGTTTGCTCTGTGAACTATCGAGATGATATCTGTGTAATTTAATTGCCTAAGTAGTTATCAGGGTGTATTGACCACATAGTTCATTCATGCGTAAAAAGAAAATATGGAATACATGTATATACATGTAGTAGTGGGCGTTTTTTGAACTTTGTTGTTGAACTTTGATATCTTGAACACTGATATCTCGAATACTATGGATATGTCGAAGTGATTTGTAAATCCAAACTACTAATTTTTTAAGTATTTTACTCTCGGTATCTCGAATACTTGGATATCTCGAAGTTTTAAACAGTCCCATTTAGTTCGAGATAACGAATTTTGACTTTTCTTTGTTTTTTCTTTCGACTTCTCTACAATTCTTTTTAACATACAATTAAGCAACACAGTTATTTGAGTCCAGGGGTTTAATTTTGTTGAAATGTTATATGTATGAACAAAAAATGAATAATGCAAGACATTTTGTAATTTAGGAAAACTGCCTTTCAAATACAAAAGATGTAATTTTTTCATAGTTATATGCAACAGAAAAACCTGTATAATATTTTGAAACATATAATTTATCATTACATAGCAAATATATATATATATATATATATATATATATATATATATATATATATGTATATATATATATATATATATATATATATATATATATATATATATATATATATAATCACCAGATGGTTTTTAAAATTGTAATCTGTTTGTTGGTGTTTCATACTATATTTACATATACATGCACATTAAAGTTATACAGAATTTTTATTGCATCTTTATGAGAAACATTATACTACTTAAGGGCAAATCGACTTTAAATTCATTGAAATTTTATACTGGTGATATGAGTAATATAAATACAGGTACCTAATGGATACGCCTGTAAGTGTATAGGTACGGCTTTACATGTATTCACTATCAACTATCTTAGTTTCATGTCAATCATGTCATGCCAGGTTTTGATTTTTTGTTTTGAGCCTGAAATGCAATCAAGGTCAAAAACGATTCTGGTACTTTGTAGCGGAATTTATGAACATTGAGTAAACTCCTGAGTCTTTTATTCCTGATGGTTGATTTTTCTTATTGTAATATTTACCTATTTTTAATTTCAAATTTAAATGCTTTAACAGGATATACAGGATGTCCTTGTATAAATTTTGATTTTGTAACCATCCATACATAAGTAATTCTTTGTGTGCTATTATGTTGTATTTTAACATGCATTAAAATCTTATTAAAATCAAATCCAGCACTGCATTATGGATATCGTTACAGAACTACAGTGCTACAATTAGTGATATAACTATGCAAACATCCTTAAGTAGTGTAGAATGATTCTAAATTGTTTAAACTGTTATACCTCGGCCACTTGTACCCAAGAGGGGTTCAAATTTCAACATAGAAATGTATAGGGAAAATGTTTAAAATTCTTCTTCAGCGGAACTACAATGCTACAATTTGTGAGATTACTATGCAAGCATCTCCAGATTGTGTAGATTGTACTAGTAAATTGTTCAAACCACGGCCTCTTAGCTAATACTTAGGGGCCCAAGAGGGGTTCAAAGTTCAACATAGAAATATATATCGGAATGATGCTTTAAAATCTTTTCGGGACGAAAAGTTATACTACGTATGCTATTGTAAACTGTACAAACCATGACCCCAACGCCAATACTTGGGCACCAAGAGGGGTTGAAAGTTCAACATAAAAATATAAAAAGGGAATATGACTTTTAAAAAAATTTCTACTCAAGAACTAATCCTACATTTAGTGTTATAACTTATTAATTGTTAAATTTACCCCAAGGCCAATACTGGGGCCTCTGATGGGGTTCAAAGTTCGATGTAAAAACATATAGGGAAAATGTAAAAATATCTTCTTCACTTGGCTATTGTTTGAACATCTTTTCCTGAAGAAACGCAATGCTACGTTATTTTACTACGTAAACTTTATCGAATGTTCATATCCTCTTACAAGGTCACAATGACCTACAGTCACATTTCCTAATTATTTATAGGTCATTTTCCAAGTTTCATTTCTTTGATAAGTTGATATATTTTTCTTGTGATAATAAGAATTGTCAGTTGATGCATCTTAAAGGGACTTGGACACGATTTGAGATCAAAATATTAATTTTATTTTTTATGTATAAAATAGTTTATTGGTGCATTTTAAACTGATTGACCAAAAATTTTAAATGTTAACGTCAAGTTACAAGCGAGATACAGAGGTAAGAATTGATAGCTATGTAAACAAAGCTCGAGTCTTATAGTTGTTTACAAAAAATGTAATGTAGAGAATTACCATTTTTTAGACAAAATGACATGTAAAAAAATAATTTAAACTAATTCAATACCTTCTTAAAAACTATTATCAACCAAAGAAAGCTACATTAGATTGAAATACAAGAATACAACGATGATGTAAAAAATGACGATATTCGAGCTTTGTTTACAAAACAAAGAATTATAAACTCTGTATCTTGCTTATAACATGATATTTGAGTTTCAAATTTTGACATAGCATTATAAACTTCTATATTTATCCGTATAAACATTGAAAATGGAAAAATAAAATTTGAAAATTTTAAGTCAAATCGTCTCCAAGTCCCTTTAATTCCTAGGATATGATGTCCAAAAAAGTAGGCGTCATTTTTAGGGTTTTTATATTAATTGTTTTATGTGTTGTTAAATCTTGGAAAATAAGATCCGTTTAATGAGGTTAATAACATTCAAGAAAATTCTATATTTAAAAAATAAGAAAGAGGTGCAAATACTTTAGCTCATGTAAGCGATAAGGCCTATGGACCTTTTGTTCATTCGTTTTTATATATTATGATAATAATAAGTTTCTAATATTATCTATTTAGAATCATAATGCAATAAGACGCATGACGTTTTAAACGTTTTCAATTGTATTTCAAATACTTGCAGACCGCTTGCATGTATTTATGATGAATATGATAAATAAACGTTGTAGAAATCTTTTCGAACTATCTTTATGATGGTCCAGATAGTTGTGTATTTTTGATATCAGGAACGTATCAATTTCTAATTACCCGACTTATCAGGCATTCCGCTTCAGATCCTACATCTAATTAAGATGAGTATCACATCTGTAATGGCCAAATGAAGCTAAGGCGGTGAATAATATATAAAGCAGCAGTCTGTCGCTGTCCTCACAATGCCCAACCATGAAGCTCCTGAGTCTGTCAGTGGTTTTAGCTAGCCTGTTGGCGGTGGGTGAGCCACACGGGTACATGATAGAGCCACCCCAGCGATCCTCCATGTGGAGGGTGTATGAAGGGTTTACTCCAAATTACAACGACATGGAACTCTTCTGCGGCGGAGTTGCGGTAAGATTAACATGCTGATTTAATGCCCCAGTGCTACAAAAGTGGTATATTAAGTAGTTTTTATATTACGGTATCTTGAACGGATCCAGAAAATGTTTAAGGGGGGTCCAAGGGATAATTCTTTTGAGTTTTCCAGATAGGGGGGGGGGTCTGGACACCGACTCTCCTCTAGATCGGCGCATGGGTATATCCTACATGTAGCAGGTAAAACTTTGTATACCTTAGTGTCCTAGAGTCCCCATCTACTGAACTTTCTTTACATATAATATGTATCAACGAAATCTTTTATAAGTGAAACATGAAAAAGTTAAATAAAGCTAAATCTTATCTCATAAAAGGGATACCTCTTTTCCCTGCTTGTGGTTAACGGCGGAAATATTTATGATTATAGATTTTGATGTTACATGTTTTGCAAAAGTCAAAATTTGTCTACTGTACCCGAACATTTGCAGTACGCGCAGAAATCCGTTTCAGCAATAAACCGAACACAATTTTCAAGAACTATTTAAAATATAAAACATCGAAATAATCTGCTACTTTTGTTAGAAAAATATACATTCATTTTTACGTAAAATGTGTCATCTTGATAAATTTAGTAATTCTAAGGCCAGGATAAAGCGATTAAGTATGTATATACAATAAATCAAGGTAAACGTGGGAATGATGCGGCGTCTTTAATATATCCGTACCTTGTCAAACACATTCTTGTACTATACAGCCTTCAAAAAATTTCTAATTTTATAACCAAGAATTATAATTATTTTTGCACGTTTCGCATACAAACATGAATAGATAATAGGTTCTTTATACTTTTATGATATATATACTTGTATGATATATATATATACACACATGTATAATACAGTATTTGTCACTTATTTTGATTTTCACCTTATTGTATCTTGTACATGTTTCTCAAAGTGAAATCTCTTTATCAGCAAAAGTCTTATTCGCAATCTGAAAATCGATCAATCACCATCAATTAAATGGATATTTCTGTGCAGAAAGCTTTTGTCTTTTATCATAAATCATAAACGAATTTTGCACGTTCAATGAAGTATTCCTGAATGGTTGATTTAAAGTGGACGAGTTTCCCAACATGGACCAAAATACTAGACTTGAGAATAACCTCCTGTAAAAATTATTGGATGCAGCAACCAAATTATATTTTACGAAATAAACTTTGATTTTTACGCTACTTTCACAAACTTCTATTTCAACTTTGCAAGTATTTACATTTGTAAACAAGTGGCAGTAATAATTTTGAATATTTTTCTCCTTGCTTGTTTCACATGCGTTAGGGTATGTTTTTTTTTATATGAATAAATCAATAGCGTTAGCGGGTTATGTAATTTTTTTGGCAATGATCGCTACCTTCATAACCCGCATGAGTCATCAAAGAAAGCATTTTATTGTTTATATCTTTCTGATAACTAATTATTAAATTGATTGTGAAAGTAAAAAAAAATTAACTAAATTACAGTAACTGTTAGTGAACAGCAGTACGTTAGCTGTGAGTCTTTGAGCCTGACATCATCATCGTTATTTCGTGCAGTGCGCGATTTTTCTTAGGTCGTTGAAGGTTTCGACCAACCGATAAACGGGGGCGTGTCGATTTCAGTCCTGTCAGTTTCTTGTCAGTTTCAGCCTCTGTAGATTTCGACCAATCGGTTGATTTCAGTCTGTCTGTTTCTAAAGAACTGTAAGTTTCCGTAAGAAACAGAGGGAATAATACCCGGTAAATAAAAATAAAAACCTTTGAACAGTACTTACCTTGAAAAAAATGGAGATGAAATACAAATATCAAACGTCAGTGTGCACAATTAGAAAGTAATGTTTTGTTTTAAAAATGCGTTCTCTTTCTTTGAAGAGAAATAATGGGCCAAAAAGCTCAAGAAAACTTACTTGTGCATGGTGTTGAATAATTTTTCATGTCAAATAATAGTACATGACATTTTATTTTAAAAAACGCAATTTTTCTCTTTAGGCTCATTAAATCAGACAATATCCCACTCAAAAACTGAAGTCGCATCTTTCTTATCTTTTCCTGCATAATGTATAGAATTAATTTTGGCTAACAATACTAGTTATCAGACCACTGTTCAAAATGGATCAACAGCAGGTACATGTACCGGTACTTGGCCGGTTTTTTTGGTCTGCGTTTATACACTAACATTATACTCTAAGGAGACTGAATTATCAAATCACCAGATCTATCTCTAAAAATTTGAATATGATATTTTGGACCAATTAAAACTATTATGTAGTAAAGAAAAACTTTAGATTATTTTTTTTCTATTTATTTATCAATTAGAGCTGAATAATTCTAAAAATGGCTTTGACCATTTAGCCCTTTCAAGAAGAGAATGTTTGAAAAGAAATCAGAAATAAAAGCAATCAAGTCTGAGTGCAAACACTTCTGCGTTTTTCTACAAATAGGTCAATATATACGAATTGCTGAAAAAGAGAGAAACGACCAAAAAAAAAAAAAATAAAAAAAATAAAAAAAAATCAGTGTTTGCTACTTCATATAATCATGAGATGTCGAGAGAAACCATGTTTTATTAAGGAAATGAATTTGTTCAATATATAATTTATATAACCGTCTGAATAAATTAACATGAAATTATCGTTAGGATTCTTTATATGTATATCAAAAGCATACTTTGATGATAAAAAAAAAATAAAGCATAGATTTATAATTAAAAGGATCTTTGACGTTTTAATTTATATTTACAAAAAAATAAAGAAATGTTTAAATAATTCAACAATGTTATCTTGAGTGATAAAACATCATAATTTATAAAAAGAAGACCTGTCCCGTTCTTCTCCCGATTTCTACGCTTTACAATTGTTTGGTGTTACACATGTTTATTATACAGGGTTTAGTAATCTCTCCAAAAGGAAAAACAATTTTGATTTATTTTCCTAAAAAGGCCGCAAGCATTTTTTTTTGGTGATATTAATGATGGATATTAAATTATAACGTTTTCATGGCTGTAGATAAGAAGAATAGACAGATAAGTATCTTTAATTATAATTCGCCTCGGATTATGATGGTATCGGAGTCATAAAGATAAAAATCTCCGCTAAACACACGCACCTGTAAATAGAATTCTACACGTAAGCGCTTCGCATGTCAACTGTTTTACGCTAACGGATCTTAGATTTAGAAATTTTATTACCGTTGTCAAAGTTCAACTGAAACTGTGCGGGAAATATCCCGCAAATATGTATTTTTCTCGAAATAAATTTCGAATAAAATTCTTAATTTGCCTAAAATGAGTGCACATCCCCATACTTTCTTTGTGACTAAAATAAAGAAGTATATATATATACTCATGTAGCTATAGATCATAATGAATTATACAGCATTTAGTAACCAGTCAATGAGTAGTTTATAAAACGATTTAAAAAGTAAATAGCCACTTTCAATTAAATAATGCTTAACAATTGCATGGAAAAAAAAACCCTCGGAGGGACAAAAATAAGTATTTTAAAAAGACTAACGTAGAAATGATTAATGAAGAAATTCACATGGTTAAAAATTCTTCTTCGTGTCATTAAGCTGCACAGGGCCGGTGCTATTCCGGTTTCAGTGGTGCTTAACGAATCCATGGGGGGGGGGGGGTGCTAAAATAAGGCGCAGGCATGTAGCATTAGGGGGGTGGGGCAAAGATTTTTCTTAAATTTACATACTGAAAATTTAATGAACATGACGTTGCCCCCCCCCCCCCACTTTTATGGGACCATGTAAAAATTGAATTGAAAATAAGAAATTGAACAGTGAAATTGAAGTTAAAGGAATACTTGTCCCCAAACTAACACCCAGCATATGCCGGTACCCAATTTCATCTGGATGGACTGATACCAATAATGTAGATAAAGTGCCTTGTCTAAGATCACAAAACAACATCTATTGACCACAGCGGGGTTTAAACCAGTGACCTTTTGGTTACTGTCCTAGCGCCTATGACATCTGAGCCATGTGCTCCACGTTTGATTAAATAAAGTACAAGAAGATTTCATTATTTCATTATTTTTTATTCATTGAATATCCCCTCCCTTAATTTATTGACCAATTATATTTTCACTCTAACTTTTCCTCGCTCTTAATTGTTAGAATTGCTTAATTAAACTACACTGTAGTACACCAAAAAATAAATCTTTATAAAAATGCTAGTGGTCGGTTCAAGTTTGAACTTGATCTAATAATAGTTATTGTATGGAATATTTAGTTTTCACAATGTCTACCTTTGATTTGTCAAAATGTAATTCAAATAACTGACATTTTTTTAAAAAGAGTCTTTTGAATTTGTAAAGGAATAATTGTCGATTGTCTAATTTCACAAGACTTTCATATCAGTATTTTTTACACAGAAACAATGGGATGAAATGGATGGGAAATGTGGAACCTGTGGCGATGCATATGATGCAGAAGTTCGTGATAACGAGGCTGGAGGAATCTACGCTACTGGCGTGATTGGACGAAATTACACACGTGGTCAAGTCATCACGGTATTTAAAAAATAAATTAAAAACATTCATGCAGCAGAAAACCTCTAAAGTTTTTGTGGGGAAATAAAATGTCTTTTCTCTCAACTCACATTTTGACACTGAAAAAAAACCCACTCTCATATTTTTCTACACGGGTACCCTTGCTATTGTTTTATTGTGTCATATTTGTATGCTTAAGGCGTCATTCGTTATATGTAAAGTTACGCCAAGTTTGTATTGCCTTAAAAATTATACACATTTCTTTCAATTTTCAATGTTTTTTTAGGATTAAAGAAGTACAAACAATAAATCATTCAAAATCTGGTCCTAGTAATAAACATGTCATGTGTTGGTGTGTTTCGATAATTACGGTTTGCTTTCAGTTTCAAAATAAATCAGAGACACGCAATATCTTTGTTTAATCAGTCATTTATATTCTTGATTCATTGGAGAATGTCCATATTTGTCAGATTACACAGCTCACAAATTGATTTCTACTAAACCGGTCAGCAACGTTAGATACATATAGTAAGATACATTGTACTATAAGATCAATTTAAACACATGTTTAATTTGCTCTCTTTAGGTACAGATTCGGCTAACAGCATCTCATTTAGGAAACTTTCAGTTCAAAATATGCCCCCACAACAACCCAAAAGTACCTGTGACCCAGGAGTGCCTCAACCAACACAAATTGAATTTAGCGGGAACAGACGAGCATCACTTCTATCCCAAAGAAACAGGATATTACGACATAGATCTCCAACTTCCGCCGGACATGGTGTGCTCACAGTGCATTCTTCAATGGCATTACACTGCAGGTAACTGCTCAAACTACACGTATTAAAAATGATGCACGGTGATCATAGATGTACGAATTAATTAACAGATATTTTTAACATTAGAAACGGTTTTTTGTGGAAGTGAGTTTTTTTGGAAGCTGTTCAACGACCTTATTTTATTTCAAAGAGTACATTTACATTTACCGTTAGTTAATGGGCTTTTACTAAATTAGTACATGCATGTTTTAACATTTTATTATTTATTTTAAACAATAAAATTCTTTCTTTGGTGATACATGCGGGATATGAAGGTGGTGACATTGCAGAAAAAATACATAACCTGCGTTAGCGGGTTGTGTAAATGTTTTTTGCAATGGTCGCTACCTTTATAACCCGCATGATCGAGTCATCACAGAAAGCATTTTATTGTTTATATTTAGGCTACATCTTTCTGTTAACAAATTAATAAATTGATTGTAAAAAGTAAGGTAAATTAACTAAATTACTGTTAATGTACATCAGTACGTTAGCTTAAAGGGTCATTCAAATCGTTTCCCGTGGGCCCTTAAGTCTGCCATTTCTACAGAACTATGAATTTAACAACAAGTTTCAGTAAGAAATAGGGGAAATCATTCTCGGTAGATGTAAATATTGATCTATAAAGTGATTTGATTGATGTAGTCATATTTTGTAAAGAACAAAAGAAACATTCTAATTTCATTACTTTCGAATTTGTTGTAAATCTTTTGTTCCAAGTATAAACAAGTCAAAACCGCTTATGCTGATACCCCGTCCCCCTTAAACAAAAACCACGAAAAAACAAAAGATTCATCAAACAAAATTTAACTTTAACTAAAAGAGGTAGACATTTGTTTTATCATATGAAATTTACGTTATAAATAGAGTTTTTTAATCAATTACTTTGGACTCTTCTTAATGTAAATGACATCTACTAGAGATATTTTCACGAGTTTTTGTCGTGATTTGATTTTTTTATCGAAAAAAAAAATGAGTTAAAGTTTCCATGAACCTACAACGACTTTGACATCTTGATTGAATACTTCTCATAAAGGGTCAAACGTAATCCTCAAGATTTATATATAAAATTTGTTAATTTATAATATTAAACACTGTCTGTTTGATTTATCTACTGAAAAGCCATTAATTATCTTCTGTCTGTGCGTAGGAAACACGTGGGGTTGTGCGCCAGACGGGGACTGTTGTCTAGGGTGCGCCTCAAAACAGGAGACCTTCATCAACTGTGCTGACATCGCTATATTTGACGATGGCGGCGTGGCACCGCCCACCTCTGGGCCTTCCACTGGAAATCCCCCAACTCAGGCGCCGACTACGGCACAGCCCACAGAAAGACCGACGACCCAAGCCCCACCGACAGCGGCCCCTACAACTCATAGTCCCACCACACAAAGCCCAACTGATGCCCCCACGACACAGGGCCCATCCACACAGTCACCGACCGACGACTGTGTGCTGATGGAGTGCCCAGTGGGCCTGACCTTGATGTGTGATGGCACAGGAGATCTTGCTGGGGATCTGACTAGGCAGCGATTTTGTAACGACCACTGTCGGCTGCAAACGGCATCGTGCACTACTCAGTTATGCTCGTGTACGTGCAAAAAGATAACCTGCAAGGCTGTTGGTGGCTACGAGGGCTCTCCGACCCACGACGACTGGTGCCAGACGATCTGTACTCAGGATTCGAACCTCTGTCCAGATCACAGGGACCAGTGTCAGTGTACGGAGGACCTGTAAACAGTTGAGATTATGATTGTATATATATATAACCGCTGTCGATATGGTCTCTTCTATAGTTTATTGACTTAAAGGAATTCTTGTTTTCTTTACATGGGTATTATATTCTGTCTTTACTTTACTCTAATAAACAGGAACTGAAAGCGGTGGATTTGTTGAATAACCTCATAGACATAATAAAGTTGAACCATTTTAAACCATTGATTATTTAGGACTGGTGAAACCATTACCACCTGACTATAATTGACGTCCAAAGGAAGCAAGCTTTCGTAATGAGAGAACAAAACACAAATAACTCATCAACCAATGCTAAACATGTTTAACTTCAATGATTATTCTTTTGATTCGTGGGGGTTAATATTATTGGAGATCGCAATTCTTAAAAGCATTTTTGAGAAGACAATTTCGTAGATTTGTTTTCCACGTAAATTTGAAACGGACTGTTTTACCCTTAATTCGGGATGTTAATTTGTAGATACGGAATATCCTCAAAATTCACGAAAAAAAAACTAGGCAGGGCATTAATTTAGCTGACAGTTCAGGCTCCGCCGTCACCAATTTTGTGGATTATTCAACTCAGACCTCAACACAAATCCATAGTAGGAAAGTACATAAATTTGAGGAAGAAACTCTGACTTGAGGCTGAGTATTGACTTGGGGAAAGTTGGTGACAGCGGGGCCGAACTAGCCTGGTTTTGAATATTTCAACTAAATGACCATGAGAAATCCTCGAAAATATCACTTATTAATCAATTTTCGTTATGATTTGCAATTTTCTAATTTCTAAAACTGCAAGGAAATGCGTCATTGAATAAAAAGTATAAAAAGTATATTTTATTGAGGAAAATAATAAATTAATATAACAAAAAGACTGAAATCACACATAGAAAAATCAAAAGCTTCCATAGGAAAAGGCACCAGTCCATATAAAACAATGAAAGCACTAGAGTCAAAGCATATTTACATCATATTAATGCACTCTGAAGTCAATCGGGCTCTTGTTAAGCTGTAATCCCGGGAAAGCGCCCTGTCGTGATTGTTGCTGCTGTTTAGTCTGTCCAGACATTGCAAAGCTAGGATTAAAGACCTGAGTTTTCTGTATAGAGTTTTGATGTGGGTTCCACAGTTGATGGTTCTGTAAATTCAATGACTGTTGGAGTTGTTGTTGTTGGTTTCCTTGTGCCCAGCCTTTTGGTGGTTCGCCCCACTTTTTGGGTTCTTGAATTGGATTCCAGTTTGGCTCTTGCTGGGTATGTTGATCATGAAGCTGATATGGTACATGTTGTTGTTCTTGTGCTGGCGAGTCTAAGACAACAAGAGCTGGTTGGCGAGAGTTGGATGACTGGAGTGAGTTCATGCTAGATAGAGAACTCATAGAATGAACCAGCTGGTGATTTGGAACATCAACACTCCTTGTCTTTTCAAAATGTCCAAAAGGTATATCCAATTCCCTCTGCATCATTGGATTATAATGTGCAGCAGGAGGGGGAGGAACGTAAAGTTGTTGTGGTTGCTGTTGGTGCTGTTGACGTTGTGGTTGCTTTGGACGAGGTTTTACTGTTGCTTCTTCTTCATGCAGCGTTTTCATATACTCCGGCTTGAATGCATCGAGGAGGTTTCTGATCGTGTTTTTCCTAAAGGATTCACTAAATCTATACGCTGGGTTGACGTTTGCCGATATGACTGGTAGATCTTTACGTTGCATTGTATTTGTTCTAGCCGGAGGACTACTTGGATTCACATTGTATGAACTTTGTGTTTCAGTTCGTCTTTTGGTCGTTGGCTTTTGTGTTGTTACAGTTGTTGGTTTTCTAGTTGTCATCGTCGTAGTTGTTGGAGCTTTTGTTGTAGGTTTTGCTGTTGTGCTGGAGGGAGTTGTTACTTTCTGTGTTGTTGATGTCGTCGTTGTTTTGGGTTGTGAAGTTGTGGGCTTTGTAGAGGATTCAGTTGAAGGCATAGTCGTAGCGTTGGTGACTGCGACAGGCTTTTCTGTTTTTGCAGGTGTAAAGGGTGAGTAACCCGTTCTGAACAGAGGCAGAAGACCTCTCCTTGATATTGGTTTCAATGTTTTAAAAGTGGTGGGTGCGGTCATGGGTGTCCCAGTTGTTTCTGTTGTCGCTGTTGTTGTCGTTGATATAGTTGTTGGTGCTGCTGTTGTTGTTATTATGGTTGTGGTGGATGATTGTGTTGTTGCCGTTGGCGTTTCTGGTTGCAAACTAGTTTCTGGTTGGACTCTATTCACGGTGCTTTTTAATAAAGAACAAGAGACGATAAGGTCTTAATTTGGCCCAAAATACATACAAGATTTTGAGTTAAAGATTAACTTCAGAGTTGTTGATTATCATATGACGTCATTATTGTTTACTCTGTGTTTGAATAAAATATTCTTCAACATACTTCTGCAGCCATGAACTAAATTTTGATATAAAAAAGTGCGATACAAATAATGACGTCATGTAATAATACACAAGATATTAGCAAAAAAGAATGTGAGAAATAGTGAATATATTTTGAGCAAAATTGCCTCATTATGGTCTCTACCTCTTTTTTACTGGGGTCGACGTTTCGGAAGCTGCTGTTTCTGAGGCTGTGAATTCATTCGCAACTGTTTCTGGAGGTGCTGTTCCAGTCGTAGACCTTTTCGTCGTTATGGAGGCATTTATCGTACTTGTCTTCTGACTGGATCGTTCGTTCTTCAGTGCGTTTCTTTCACTTTCCGTCAAGAAATTTCTTTGAATTCCTCTTGATCCAAAATCAAATGGAACTTTACCAAAGATTATATCATCCAGAGTTAGGGCTTCTGTCTTTGTCATTTCCTCGAGTCTTTTTGTGTCAATCAGGTCCTTTGGTGGTTCGCTTTCTTTGGGTTCCGTAGAATTATTGGACACTGTTCTCATCGCTTTTCTGAAAGCAGACGACGTCACTTTAAGTTCAATCGGAGAATTAGGCAGAATGGAGGCTGAGGTGGGAGACACAAAACCAGTTGTTGTCGATCTAGAGGAAAACGTGACTGGTCTAGACGAGTATTTCTGAACTAGTGGTACAGACGTTTCTTTCTTGATCTCATAGCTAGTTGATTGTTTCTTGTTACTGCCTTTGTAGTTGAAAATGTCCAGTTTGGGGTCGTTTTGAACTTTGAAAGGGGAGTCCTTCAATAGTGTTGGTACTGTTGGAACTTTAATCTCTAGACTAGCTCCAGCCTCAGTCGTAGTTTTGAAACTAGTCCCAGAGTCTGATTTTGGTTTAAAGACAGCTTCGAAATTTCCAACAGCAGAATATTTTTTGGCCGGGTTATTAATGGGCGAACAGGTGCACTCACACTTCATATTTGAGTTAGGGACGTATGCCAAACCACAAGATGTTAGCGTCGCTGCCAGCAGGAATAGCTTGTATGTCAACCACGCCATTCTAAACGAACGACACCTTCAACAGAGATATACAAAGTAAACCATTTGCAAAAAGACGCTGTTCTAACTCTTGCCTGACATATAAACAAATGAGTTATAAAAATAAAAGAGGATGTCGGGTTTTTTGTGTGTTCCTGAGTAAGTATGTCTTAATGACATCGTGATTGTCCATAAAGAGAACTTTTTTTGGAAAAAAAATACATACTAAGAACATTACAATTAGATTTTTTTTTTTATCAAACTAAAAAAACGATTGATATTAAAGCTGAAAAAATAGTTGGGAATTTTTTTTCTGTAATATTCTTCTATATTTTCAATTTTAAAAATAAACATACCAAAGTACCAAAAATGCGTATCAAATAAAAAGCATCTAATAATAAAACGATATTCTTATTTTTTTTTAAATTTACAATATATTAAATATTGAAGTTTCTCTTCAAATTAGTTAAAGAAAATAAAGTAGTGGAAACCTTAAACTTCGTAAATTGGTCTAGATTTGAGGTTATCTAAGATGTCTTACCTGTTACGTTGAAATCCGTCTGCTCCCTAGCGATCCGAACAGTAAAAGACACTGGGACTCATTTGTCCAATTTGAAATTCATAAAGAGGCCAACTGGGGCACGCAGAAATCCGTCATTGTGTCACCATATCAAAATATTCGTTTGTCATAAGGGAAATTAAAAAAAAGAGTATGTATATGCAGTGATTTAAGGTATGATTGAAATACACTTTGGTCGAGCATCTTATAATGAGGGGGGAGGGAACTAGCGGCCCTTTGGGTCCTCTTTTTGTGTGGTACATAAAGTGTCGTCAGTCTCAAATGATGAGAAAATATTTTGAAATTAATTAAGGCCGAATTTCATTATTAAAAAAAACAAGTTTAGAATTTTTTAAAGTTGAAGTGTCCATGCTAGATGCATGGAAATGAATTTTATTATATGATCACTGACGTCATAGGAGAACCACGATGAAGAAGATATTCAACACTAGAGGGATCCAATTACGGGAACAAAATGTGTATTGTTTTCCTTTTGCGTCCTATGAGAAGGCAATATGTCAAGTCTATTTAAACATTTCATTTTCCAATTTGGGCTTTGTTTTAGTGTAAAGCCAATCTGACAACGCCTACCGCACCACGGGAACGCGGTTTTTGAAATCTTCATTTCATAGACGTTTGCCTTTTACTTCAGCAATTTGCTGATGGGAATTTGGGCTTCTTGAAAGTTTTTGAATTGGAATTTTAAATGAAACCTTAATTGATATTTACGCATTTGTAAATACTAGTATGTATCATTCTAATGGTCTACCTGTGCAGGTTATTTTAATATGTTTTTTAAAATTATGTTTTCATTGATTTATTAATGCATGTTGAATGTATGCGGAAACGACTGCTAATCAGGTATGTAAATTTGTATATAATTTTTCCGCTCCCAGACAAAATTTTCACTACTGTTAGTTTTAAGTGGTCGCTCTAAATTCAGACAAAATGAGAAATAAGACTGGTAATATTTTCTCGGACTCTTTATTGTTTTAAAACATATTTTGAATTAACTATATGATACAATACTGTGGATTTTGATAGTCTATTTCTTTTTCCTATATTCTTTCAAAACATGTTTTCAGTTTCCAATTTGTTCAATCATGATAACTGAAGAATCTGAATGAAATTTTAACTATGTGTTATATTCCGGCAATTCATTTATATAAAGTAGGTTGCTTGTCGAAAATGAAATAGGATCTCTGTGTAGATTTAAAAAAAACAATTGATGAATTAGAATGGATTGGTTGATTCGTTGAAAAGAATACCAAAAATAGCAATCATCGAATTCAAATGATAATACATGTAAGTGCATATCTAAACGGTTCGCATAATATTAGTTTAGAAAATATAACTTTTCGTAACTTTTAGGGTATTTACTGTGTCGCAAATTCATTCCTTAATATTTAAATAATTCATATTTATAAAAAGAAAGTGTTTTCAGTTAATGTTTATTGTGGGCATTATCATATGAATTATCACAGAGGTCTTGTCGTGATTTCATTCACTGTAAATCTACGATCATATCCGTGACATCAATTATTCTAAAAGCCAACTTTTTGAATAAACATCAAAAACTAGTGACCTTTTTCTGAAATATTGAAATTGCACGAAAGAAATTAATGCAACCGGATGTCGTTATACCATTGCACGTTCGCATTTCTCCCCTTCTAACTATATGTTTTTTTGTGTCCATAACGTAAATGTTTTTAATAAAATTGCAAATAATTGTAAAGGACACCATAGTAAGGGGAGAATATATTTGCAAATCGCTGGCCACTGACTTTTAGTATGTTTTGTTACAAGTAAATTATTAATAATGGATTAATTTTTTTTCTTCAAATTATTCAGACTTCTCTCAAAAAAAAATGCATGAATGCCTGATAATGCTCTTAATCACCTCATAAGATAGAAATCTTTGGCACACACCTGTAGTTTTGCCGTGCAAAGTCGTACAGCACTGATCAAACGTCTGCATGTGATAGTTATCGATCAGAAACGCTTACGTCAGGTGACAGTCGAA
Source organism: Magallana angulata (assembly GCF_025612915.1). Taxonomy (NCBI): domain Eukaryota; kingdom Metazoa; phylum Mollusca; class Bivalvia; order Ostreida; family Ostreidae; genus Magallana; species Magallana angulata. The sequence goes on along the minus strand of NC_069117.1, from coordinate 37,557,915 downwards.
TTAACACGATTGATATTTCATCAATATACTGTCTTTAGTTGATATTAGCTGATTTCTCTAACATAAAAATCTCCACAATTTCAATGGTTGTTTGTTGATTGAATTCTAGTAACATTGAAATAAATAATGGATGACCACTGTGGGGTTTTTTTTATATGTGTGATTGCTTGTAAACCTAATTTTATTGTATATAAAACGGTCTAATAAATCATACAGCCATTAGCAATTAAAAAATACATGGTGAAATGGCTTGAAGATGTTAACCACATCCAACAAATTACATTCTACACGTCCCCTAAGTAAACAAAAATAACTTCCAACGGAGCAAATTAGATTGTCTTTATTTTTTTTACATGAACAAATAACCAATTAAGTTTTGCAAATGGCACCTTGCATGTAATTAGACAGATGACATATTACATGTGAATACGTAATGCTAGGAGTTGTTCCATTGTGCATAATCTTCACAAAAGAGGTTGGTTTCACTAAGTTGACAACCACAGGTAATAAAAACGTACAGCAAATTCTCTTCGAAACGATACACTCTACACAGCTGTTCAAAGTTATTTTAAGACAAAGGTTTCACTAAAGATACAAACAAGTTTAATAGGAATCAAGATTTCTTTATGTATTACAAACCCACATAGGTAAATAACACCAATCGAAGTTTATTTTGAACCATTGAAACACGCGCAACGGAGATTTTGAGATAATTCAATGATGGCGATTGGTCTTTCTCCATCGTTTATTTCCTGTTGTCAAATATTACTTAGGAGTATAAAGTGTACTTTATTACAAGAGCCCATCAAAATATTAGGTGCGCTGTAGAAAAGGTATGATGATAGAAATATATTTGGTAAAATAATCGACTATGTTCAAAATTGTAGTCGAATTTTTTAAAGTCTTGGAATGACCAGCAAATTCGCATCCAACTGTCGTTGTTTTGCCGTTGTTTAATTTTGACGCGAAAGTTTGAACGTGTGTTTCCCTAATCATTTATACTTCACCATTGCAGATTTGTGGTTAAATTATGACACATATTATTCTCTCCTTCTAGCTAATTGCTGCATATAAATTTGAAATAAAAATTAACAACACCGTGGTACACTTATAGCCGGGACTCTCGTAAATTGGCAAAATGGAAAAAAAAATACCGCGAACAAAACTTGTTTCCACAACTTTCAAATTTATTAATTGCTGAGCTAAGATAAATGGTTGTCCTTTTGCCAACTAGATCAATGATAATTTTATTAAAACCGCGGTTAGTTTAAGAATCCATGTGAGTATTATCTGTTAATACACAGTTTTCCTTCGAGTAGTTTGTAGCATATATTCACGTTCAAATCCCACTACAGCGTAAGATTAGCCGGACTTGGGATCCTTGCTATTCTAATTGAGGAAGTGGCGACTGTGGTTTAACGTTGTGGTTCCGCTTATGACACAGTCTGGCAGTTTGGATGAAGCCGGCAAGTCCGAGGACGATATCACATACAGAAATCAACAGTATGATGATTTGGAGAGGCAATGAAATCTCGCCGGAGTCTCGTCGGGTATATGTCTCCGTGAAAATAAAGAGAGCGTTACAACAAGAGGTAACCTTAAAGATGGCGAGAATCCACAGCCGATACACCGTCTTTAACTCATTTCTGCAACAACACATGTTAATAAAGGTAATAGAGACGATGAAGGAAACACAGAACGCTATCCAAACGAAGAACAGCAAAGTTCGAGCGTCCGAGGAAAACTGTATGATTCCTGTTTTCCATATCAAAGCTAACTCTAGCGAGTCAAAACTATAACCAATCCATATTCGGAAAACTAAGCACATTCCCGGACAACATAGTGTGGGGTGCTCCTTGAATTTTTGACTGAAACAAGCGAGTACGGCTCCACAGGCAAAGATGGTGAAATCCGTAGGTTTCTCGAAAAATTCTTTTAGCATGTTGAGAATGATGCTTTCTAAGTGTAGTCCATTTGTCCTACGATGACTGCTATCTAATGCACCTATCAGTCGCGTAAATGTGAGGACGATTTTCACAAATAACGTCCATTACGCAACCTTCTGACAATGTGGGAATGAGAGTTTAGGAATGGTTAACCGAAAATGAGACGACGATAATTGTATCGAATTCTGGCTTTATTGTTAGTAACCTCAAAGTCAGCAAAATCCTGGGTAACGGAACTATAATAAGCATCACGGTTACATGTCGTGTTTAGATTTATAGACTATTGGAACCTTTTGAAAAAGAAGAGATTTGTACCACGACCAAGAAAATTAAGGAATTTTAAAGCTAAAATATATTAGTTATTTATTTCCGACATCAATTAAGGCGGACAAAATATTCAGATTTTTTTACACCCACAATTTAGATATTTTTCTCTCAAGATTTCATTCTTTATTTGAGAAAAGCAATGAGATAAAATGAACAGGAACCCCAGCACTTCGCTTCTTTTTAACTTAATATAATCAAATGGACAAAACAATTTAATATCCCCCCCCCCCCCCCCGGTATAAATACAGTGTAGATATGATAATGGCTCTTCCTTATCTTTGTTAGCCAATGGTTTGTGATCCGCTTCTCTTTCTCTCAACGTAACAAAGACGGTAACTCGTATTCACAATCTAAACATTGTTTGTGTACCAACCCTAACTCCTAAATCAAAAAAAATATATATTATAATGCCTAAACCAAGATATTAAGTTGATTTTAATAGTTTTTACACCAAAAATGTCATTTTGCATGAAAAACTACTTGAGAAAATATAACTCTAGAACACGCGTGTAAGAAGTACAAGGAAACCATTATACGCCATTTCCATATGTGTAATGGCTTTTGTTTTATTTATTTCTTAAAAAAAGAAGTATTCCAAATTCTTTGTTTATGACTTTTAGACCAATGATTAATGGAGGTTTTCTTTACACCTTTTCAATAGTTGATCAAATTATCGAGGTGCGGTTAACCATCACAAAGACAACAAGTGGATCATTTCCTTAACAAACAAAAATCTTTTCCCCTTTTTTTTGTATTACGCTTCGGTCCAATAAACGCTAGCACTTTCCACAACCCTCTCCATTCCATAGAACTAGAACAGAGATCTGTGTACTCTATTGTTGTGGACCTCTTACCTAAACGTTGCAACACAGATGTTGGCCGACATCGCTCTTAAATTCACCATTTATTCCCTCGTAATTCGATAATTAATGACAAGTCCATGACAAGATTAACCAAAGTTTGATTTACGGTTTTACATTAAGTGTAAGGCGTAGATGTTTTAAGATCCACTGAAACTTCAGCAGTAAACTATTTAGTCATGTGAGGCTTAGAGGTAAGAATCCAGGAAATTCTTAGTAGCATGCAGGTGAGAAAAATTAAATCAACAAACGACATTAATTGCCTGAGATGCAGTTACAATTCTTTTCTTCCCATTTTGAACCATCTTAGTTTATTAGCCAAGTTCCACCTTTCTTCCCAAAAACTTTTTTACGAGATATTATACTCGATTCGAAGCAAACCATAAAGACCCCGCTTGAGCATGTGTCCCCTTCGTATATTTTGTATATTTCATAAGTCATGTATTTGAGTGCGTGGTTTTTTTTTTTTTAAATGTCATCTATATTTCGAAAAAAAGAAGAAGAAGAAATGAACAGTGTACATGTATGTACATTCACGGAGGTGGCTTGGTTGCACAAACAAGAAAACATGACACAGTGTACATCGATCAATACAGATTTTTGCCTTTAACGATTTGAAACCTAATTATTCCAAAGTCTTGTGTGAGAGTTGGTCTACAACGAGAGTTAATTAATAAAAGTCTCATTAGAGTTTGATAAAGGTCGTGTTTTTCGGTCACAAACATTCCATTCCGACTTGTTGTACACACATAAATCATCAATAATGAGCACTCCCAGAGGAAAGGAACGCAGAACCGTACTAATGTAAACAGGAGCAGCCCAGAGAACAAGCCAGATCCCAATTAAACATCTTCAGAAGTTATATTCCTTTGTGTGTCCCTACAATATTTAAGGAATAAGGAATCATTCTTTGAGTCCGGTATTATGAGGTGATAAATTCGGTCGGGGGCGTAGACTGGTCAAATCCAATTAAGTCCGAAGGGCTTTATGATAGATTTGACAACGTTCCGACCGAAATATGATATTCAAAGTATGACTCCCAATTACCTATATTTATATTATTTCCAATTTGTACACTTTAAAACAACGTTATTTTAAAACAACTATTTTTATGTAGCACGTGCTATGTATTACTACGCAGCGCAGCCAATGCCGTTTCTCGGTTATGCTATTAGGGCACGCCCATTTTGTGTCACTCGAGTTTTATGAAGTTTTTGGGTTTTAGGGTTAAAAATTGATTAGTATTGTTATCACAGAGAATGACAGTTGAAAATGCAAATATACTTAATCTGTAGTGAAGGGTAAACAACACAGATGTTGACTTGGATTCGGGCATATGATTTGTTGGACCTTAATAGTTTAGTTAACATTGATTCACAGGCACCTGCTTTTAAATAATATTTTTCTCATGATAAAAAAATATACCTTCTACCTGTAATATTATTATAAGGTAGAGGGTATATTTTTTTAAAGAAAAAAAAATTAACATTAAGGGCCTGTGCATTGATTGAATGACAAATGAGAAGATTTCTAGAGAGCACATATATATATGCAGTAACATCTGCGGGTATTTTATACCCTCCATGTGAAGATTCATGAGGCTTCCGGAGAAGACTGATAATTAATGAATTAAAAAGATTTATTCATAATATATTTCCCACGAGCATTGTTCAAAAAAATATTATTTTTCTCGGAAAATAAATCTGCGTATCTTCCGAACTTTCATGGATGATGCAATAAACTATTTATCATGCCGTAATACATACTGTAACCGCTTAAGTAAGTTTTAACAGTTTACCACCTCTAAAAGAGCAACAAGTGAAAAGCTGTCAATGTGACAGCAAACCGGGTTTTCTTTTATGTGAACTGTATCCATAATCCATGTCAATCCTGAATTGATAAACACTACCTACCGTATCCAGTGAAATAATGGTACCCTGGCCTATATGCAATATTTTGCCAAAAAATGACTAGGTTCAAAAGCTGGTACTTTTTCAATAAATTATCAGAAATAAAACTCCTAGCAATATGCACACCTCTAATATATACAATTGATCTGCAAAAGAACAACTTCCTATCTTGAAAACTGTAGGAGGAGTTATCCGTACAATGAGGGTACCCTTTTGGCAGCCGCCCGCCCTCCACTTTCACCATTTTAATAACGGGATTTTTCCATTGGAAAACCCAGTTAAAAACGTACATGTATTTTCCAGTTTCTAAATGCAAAAGTTGAAAGCATACAATAATCAGGAAGTACCTTAATTAACTCGTCCTTTAAGCTCCCAAATATACATAGTCTACTGTATTGACAGTACATGTATTAATTAAAAAAAATAAACCATTACATGTTTGTGTTTAGTTTATTAATAAAAATTGTTTTCATACTCCATACTATAAAAATCATCATCAGATACTTATAATGCAATCAAGATAACCTGAATGTCGTTAAAATGTTCACAGGGTAATCATGTACAAGTATGTATGTACAACATTTTTGTGAAGCAGCCGAGCGATACATGCAACACATGTACACCAATGAACACTATCTACAGATTACTCATTCAAATATACATGTACGAATAAATTATTCACATGGAAAAAAATCTTCTTAGTTAATACAATGTAGATATACATAAAGCAAATACAAAGAACCCAATAAAAGACTTTGTGAAAAAAAAAACCACAAGATAAAAAAACAAAACCAAAGAAACCAAAAAACAAATGCATTATACAAAAAAAGAAAAAGAAAATTTGTTCACCAAAAAAACATGAAAGTTTTGTAGATCAATGAATATAAAAAAAATGTAACTTCAGTCTCATGATGGGTTATGTATGTGACATATGACATAACAGGCAAATAACAGACGTTTTGGTACATAAAGTATTTCTAAAATCTATTTCTAAATTCCATTTGATTTATAGGTCAGCTATAGATAATAAGTACACTGGTAGGTTCCTGTAGAACAGAGCTACTTAGATATGGAAAATACCTTTGGCCCTTGGTTCGCAGTGTATTGCCACTATTGAGTACCATCAAAATCCTGTACGAAAGATCAGGCTGTTTGATAAGTAACAATGTGCAATATTTGACAGATGAAAATGACAGACAACATGCCACAACATTGTCAAATGCCACCATGCATTCCTCAAATGTTACCCAAAGCACTTAATTTTCTTATCTGCATATTTTATTAATATAAGATAAAGTTGATAATTAATAATTGGTTTACCTTGCTTTCTGTAATATCACAAGAAATGAAAGGTATGTTAAAACAATCATGATTTCAAGCAATGGTGTTGGTATGTAGCATGTCATTCTATTGAAAATTGCAAAAAGTGCATTGTTGGAAACCCATGGCCAGTCTCGCATATGGTATTCAAGACTGCATGCCCATGGGTTTCAAATGATGGCAAAAATGATGAATGAAAACCTCTAGAAAAATATCAGTATTACATTTAATAAATAAGGTTAATACAAAAAGATAAACCACACACACACACAAAACCATGCAGTGATAAAGTTGCATTTTATGCATCGTGTGTAGACATTACATTAATTCTTTAGATGAATGGAGTGGTATGAGGAAAGAAAATCTACATGTGTGGAAGCCTCATTTTTACAAACAAAAAATGTCTAATAGGTTCATTTATTAAATTTTTCATCTGTGAATTGTTTCCATTTCTTAACATCAGGCAAACTTTTAAGGACATCAAAAGGAGGCCAAGAGTCAAAAGCACTAGCTGACAGTATATATATATATATCAATTAACAAGACCTGGTAAAAGATTCTTTTAATCATCATTTGACGAAAAACAATACATTAAGAGTTGAACTAGTAGGCAATAAAATGATTAAAAATTCATAAAAGCTTACAAAACATGCATGTACGTCCTTTGGGACTATATAGACTTAGAAAAATATTACCATCTCTTTCTCATGCTGTCATACTAAATGAAATTCATAAATAAAATTCCTGAACATGATGAGTCAAAATATATGATTAATGACAAGAAAACTATAATGCATAAATAAATACACAAACAAAATAATCATCAGTGAAAATAACAAACTACATACTAGTATGTTAATTTTTAATGGATAAGTCTTCATGCATTCTTATTTAATAAATACTATGTCATGCTGCGTTACAATATGATAAGTTTATTTATAAAATGAGATAAACATAAAATTATAGAAAAATTTAAAAATTATCAAAATTTTCAATAAAGACTAAACCTGAAAAAGAATGCGTATGAATTTTTTTTTAGATGTCATTTAGGACAATTCCAAAAAATATGATAAACTGGAATGTACCGAGTAATTCGTGATAGATTCAACTTAACAGGACTGAACTGTAAAATGTTTGACAATTAATTGCCTGCCAAGAGGATTTTATACCAGTAGGTATGAGCTAGTATATACACACGTGTAAATCTAAGAGGGGGGAGGGGGGCTTGGAAAATTCAAATTTCTTAAATTTACATGGTAATATTATCAAAAACATGCCTCAGAACACCGTTCCCCTTACCTGGCAAACTTAAATATCCTTTGACCCCCCCCCCCCCCCCCCAAGAATATTTTCTGTATCTGCACATAATACATGTATTAATTGTGTCAGTGTGTGAGCTAATGGGGGTGGGAGGGTGAGGTATCGTTGATAGGAATAGAAAGGGGAACTCTACATTTATTAATTGAAGTTCAAAACCGTATTTGCTACAGGAAGTTTAAGCAAATGATTAAGATATACTCTAGACTCAATTAGTGATGATTGATCTAAGAAAAGATAGATCCAAGAAAATACATTCCAGTGTGTTATTTGCTTAATTTAGACTGAGGTTACACTTGGTTTTTAATCGGTGAATAACCTTTCGATGTTTATAAATGTAAAACACAAAAAGTAAATGTTCATGTTCATAAATTAACCAATGGTTGTCTGTATTCACTATTTTCTATAATTTTAAAGATATTTAAATGTAGTGTTTATAAAATTCTTGTAATTGGTACAGTATAAAAATATATTCCATACAGCAAATCTCTGCAAATCATGATTACTTAATGAGAGAAAACTTAATATACAATATTAATATGAAATTAATAATGCTGCATAAACTTTAAATTACATAAATGCATTTATCAAGGTTCAAAATACTGATATGGTACACTCGAGCTCATACTGTCACTTCTAGTACTATTCATCAAAAGTGTCATTTTTACTTGTCATTTTCTCAGGCAGCTAAATCTTAAACAGGATCAACTACTTGTTTTCTATTCACATTATGCATTTGAATGATGGAAATATCCCACAAATATACTGAAATAATAAATAAATAAAAATAAAACAGTTACAGACAGAAAAATCATGATTATTTGATTCACACCAAATTTGTAAAACGTATATTAATTAATGGAGCATGGTCACGATTTTGGTCAAATTCTATTTTTCTGTTTTCAGTATTTACAGTGCTTTAAATAAAAATGCATTTGATGATCAAATGAAATTTGAGAGACTCGTAGAGTTATAAGCAAGATAATTCACAACTCACAATTCTTTGTCATGGAAACAAGGCTCATATGCCCTGTTTTTGTTTTTAAGTATAAATAAATAGTTCCTAACATTAAGCACATGCATTTTAGGTCTAAAACTGGAATTTTCACTTCAATATTCAAAATTTAAATAAAAGCTTTGTTTACATAGCAAAGAATTGCAAGCTCTTTAACTTAATTGCTCATAACTCAACGAAAGACACTCAAATTTTGGTTGTGTATAACAAAGCACTGTAAACCTTAAAATCCCCCGTAATAATTTTTTTTTACCGAAATCTTGACATTGCCCTTTGAGAGAAGTTTAGTAAATTTATATGTTTTGATTAAAAAGAAATAACTTAAAGGTACCTGGCAATTAACCATGCATATTTAGTTTTGATATATGGTACTATTTTTTTGTCATGCTGTTTTAATAAACTACATTTACTATTCATGCACACAGTAATGTTAACTAAAAATATGTTATATAAGAATTTATCATAAATACAAAATGAAATTATTATTAAAGATGTCAGAAGACTTTTAACTTTCAGCAGTTAAATATGTCAGCCCATTTTGTCTGTAACATAGAGTGAATTTACAATGTATAAAAAGAATTAAATAAGAAAACTAATTTACATTTTAGTAATACATGTATATAATAGGGTGCACCATTTTTTAGTATCATATAATACCAAATTTTCAGACTATTAGATCAATAATGATCAACAAAGATTGTCTAAACATACATGAATAAATCATACAAATACCGGTAATGCAATGGTTACCGAGAAACGATGAGTCAAAAATTACTACCATTCATAAAAATATATGCATCAGACAATACTTTTCATTCAAGGTCAACAATTGTACATCAATTAAAACTCATACGCTCTTCATTCTAAGACCCTGTGTTTACTGAATGTTGGTATCTGTTCCAAGGTGACCTCATAGTCTCTCAGCCAGCGTTTACCCTCCAGAACCATCCCCTTGAGGTCATCCTTCCACTGACCTTTAGGTAAATATATGTCAATCTTGGTCACCCCCGGGAATACGACGGGGGCCACAAGTAAGTCATTGCCCACCATAAATTCTGTATCAATTACGAGGGCGATGGAATCTATGGGGTCTATCCACCATAACGGCCTTATCACAGGAGAACCTGAAAAAAAAATTACTTAAAAATCATACCGACGTCTACTACCATTAATCTTCATTATGCACATGAAGCTTACAACAGTTATTCTAACAAAATTCATTGTGCTAAACTCTGTTATGTTTAGAAATCAGAGATACTAAATGTAACAAACACCTATTCAAATCCCTATTTATTAAATTGAAGATAAATATTAATTGCAACATGTTTCCTGAATTATTGCATACATATTGATATAAGGTGCATATATATAATGTACACAATTATTACAAATAGAAGATAAAATTCTTACATCATATTGTAATTAACATTGTGAGACAGATTGAGGAAGAATTTTTTCCTCAGTAATTATAGCTTAATATATATGCATTATTTAGTTTTGTTCCACATCGAGATAAAGAAAGACAACTCTTAATATTGTGATAAAAAAATATTCATTAACAAAAAAACCCAGCTATAATTATCTCATTTCAACTGTACCGGTATATGTTAGTGTAATGGGATGGGAGAAAAAATGACAGACCAAATGGGATTCAAACACGGGCCCCCTGAATCTCTAGTCAGGTGCTCTACCAACTGAGCTATCAGGCGCTGGTATTTAAAAATTTGTACCAGTCAGACTGTCACATTCCTCCCCCTTAAATGATCTTCGTACTCCAAGATCACTATAGGCTCTTTCTCCTGGAAGGAGTTGAGCTGTTGGTTATAGGGCTTGGCACAGCACCAGATGTAACGGGATGAGAGAAATAATGGGGGACAAGACTGGGAAATGAACCCAAGCCCGCTAAATCTCTAGTCAAGTTCTTTATGGTCTACCAACTGTGCTATCTAGCTAGCTGGTGCCTGTATTTGAACCAGTCTGACATCACATTAGAAATATACACTAGTATGCCGTTAACCATGCTAAGGATTTCATTTGAGATTTGCATTTATCAGTCATTTTCATAACCAAGTTTAGGAGATTAAATAATAAATCTATTTACAAATTGTAACTTACCATTAGTTTCAGCCTCTTTAGCAGCATTTATCAACAGTTTCTTGATTTCCTGCCTTCTTTTCAAAAGACTCATGGCAATGTTCACAACTTTGGCATCATAGTCCCAAGGAACAAAGGAGAATTTGAGTACAGGCATGAATGTAGCCATCTGTAGCCATCTAATGTAAAGTTCCCGACTTGGAGGAGATGATGTGTTACTGACAACACCACTCCCCCCGACCACATCAGGGATAACAAATGGGTATCCCAGAATTCCAAGTGTCAAGACTGCAGGGATCACACTCTGAAGTCCATTATCAGCCTCCCACTTGGACTCTTTCCTTCCCAACTGCACATACATGGAATGTTTTTGAGATTTATAAGCACAAGTTGTTTGTAAAAGTTGTTTCTCTTGATGCAAATTGCCAATTAAAGACAGCAGGTGTGTGATGTATGCCCCAGGATTTGCAAGCAATTCATGGCTGAGATGATTTGGAGGTAGGTAGTTACTTTCACATGCATATAGCTTTAATCCATCGATGCCATATTCCTTCATCATTGTTGATAATTTGGAGTGAAACCATTTGGAAGCTTCTGGATTTGTTACATCAACAACACCTGCCATTCCATAGTGCCATTTCACAAGAGCTAACTGTTCAGAATTTTTATTTTGCACTAGAAACTCAGATTTTGTGTCGAAATGATTTGAGTCTTTACTAATTAATGGCGTCATAGACATGAGAACCTGATATCCATATTCCCTCATTGTACTGCATACCTGATGTGCATTTGGAAATAAATCAGAATCAATGTCAAAATTACCAAATTCAGAGGAAAACTTGCCATCAAATTCAAAAAAAAGTTTCTTGATAGACAGAGCTTTCCCCATGTCATCCTTGAATTTCTTCACAAATTTAAGTAGAACTCCTTGTGTCATGTTACTTTGAAACCGAGGTATGGAAGACAGAACCGGATATTGTATCAAGTCGAGGCTTGGTTTGTCTTTCGGTGATTCAAAGTGCTTCATCTGCATCATTTCATAAGTCTCTTTCACATTCTTTTTCTTACAAATGGTATATTTCAGTAGATGGTTCCCTCCTGTTGGATATCGCGGGTGATCAGTATTGGTTGTGAAGCACAGGAGATTACTGTTACTAGCATTGAAACTAACAAACAAAGGTACAGAGCTTTCAACTACAATACCCACACCTTTGGAGTTGAACCAAAATCTCTCTACAACATTTCCAAAGACATTGCCTGGTGGCTTGTTGTTTTTCATTTTATACATCAAATCATTTGGAAGGTATGGCTGCAAAGGAATTGAGACATTCATCAATGGCCATTTCTGGTGATAAAATTCACCACCTCCATACCATATGGCGTTCCGTAGAGATATGCAGTCTTGTGGCAGAAAATCACGACTGGTAGGTTTCCAGTGAATTTCATGACATTTATCATCTCCACCAAGAGTTTTCACCTGAAGTATTAAGTTCAAAAAATCTTATTCAAACATACATACCAGTAACATCACTAAAATGCCCTATTAAAGACCAGCCATTTTATTTGCAGCAATATTTTTATAGTAACCACTAACCAGTGCTGATTTTAAAGGATTACTTTGTTTCATGATGTCAAATACCGATATCCTAAAGTGAGCTAAACCATACATTAAGGTAAAATGTGCATATATAAAATCATAAGGTTCATCAGTCCAAAACTAGCGCATGTATCTGTGCACAATAAATACACATTTTTATATCAATTGGTGGCACTGTAGCTCCCTGGTCGTCCATCAGATTTTTTTCAAACTGGGAGCTACAGACCTGCATCTATCACTGAATCTTCACCCTTCAAACGGTCACACTGTAAAACATTATATAAATAGTGCCTGTTTGGGAGGGTAACAGTTGAAATTGACACCCCGAGAAAACCATTGTCAACCGACGCGAAGCGGAGGTTGACAATGGTTTTCGAGGGGTGTCAATTTCAACTGTTATCCTCCCAAACAGGCACTATTTATTTTGTTATACTGAATGTCTTTTTTAAAATTTTTAAGAAAATTTTACTGCTTTTATATAGGAATAACGTGAATTCTACAGCGAACCGTACGCGCATAATTTTCGCGCATGTAACATTTTTTAATGTTACCCGTTGCCAAGTGCGTTGCTAACGCTGAGGGTAATAGTAAATATTATTAACTGCGTCTTAACCAATCAGATTTCAGTATTTAACATGAAAGTATAACAATAAATATTATTATACTTTCATGTAAAAAAATGAAATCTGATTGGTTTAGATGCAGTTGATAATCTGTTCTATTACCCTCAGTGTTAGCAACACACTTAGCAAAGGGTAACACAACGAATTGTTACATGCGTGTAAATTATGCTCGTATGGTTCGCTGTAGAATTCACATCATTTCTATATAAAAGCAATATAAAAATTCTCTAAAATTAAGACATTCAGTATAATAAAATAGATAGTGCCTGTTTGGGGGGATAACAGTTGAAATTGACACCCCTCAAAAACCATTGTCAACCTCCGCTTCGCGTCCGTTGACAATGGTTTCCTTGGGGTGTTAATTTCAACTGTTACCCTCCCAAACAGGCACTATTTATAGCGAGTGAAGCGAGCTCTAAGAACCAGTGTGCGCAGGAAAAAGAACGAGCTAAACCTACAGTTCATCAAACAAAATTTTTTGTCTACGTCCCATAATGCTCTCTAATGTTTTCACCCGTGGTGCTGTGCCAAAAATGGCCGACTTTTATCTTGTAATTTACGGTGTCTTAAGGTTTGAAGACACGTTTAGAGTACTGCATATGCTTTGGCGAGACTCAAGAGATTTGTTAGTTGCTTCCATACCTTCCTATTGAGTCGAGAAACGTAAACAAAGACGAACAAAGTCATGGATGACGTCACAGTGCTCTAGCGCTATATATCCCGCGATAAATTTAGAGGTGGATCAAACATCTGTTATGCATGTACTAGCTATTTCAGTATAGACTGCGATACCTGTCTCATTGACATATGATTTGTTTGGGTTTTTTTTAATATAGAGATTATTTAAATATATACTAGCAAGAGCCATACTTAACTGTCATATCGATGGATTCATTTTTAAGCTAATTGTGCATGCATGTACAGTAGGCAGGTAGTATATGAGTATATCAGTAGGGAGGAAATAAACAATTAGGATATTCTGAACTAAATAAAAAGGAATAAAGAGAAAAAATAAACAGTTAAAAAATTTATGTAGATATTGCATATAGTCAAACCATTAAATTTAAAAGTGGGAAATTACACACCTACAAACAGGAACCGGACTCTCTCTCTCTCTCTCTCTCTCGGGAGAGGGGTAGGAGGTTGCGCTGTATGTATCATGACCATTAAAATTAGTACATTTGCCTCGGCATACTTATTGTAGAGAAATAATCTCTCAAAAATTCTTTGACGTTCGTTGATACCTAAATAACACTATAAGTTGACAATGATGCAAGGTATGTGTAATTCTTGCTGCGCTCGCCAGAACGGTAGCACCGTAAAACATATTATAATGTTACCTCAAGTTCTGTATATCGATGCCATCGCAGACATAAGTAGTTTGGGTTATTTTGATCGGGTCTGCATTCTAAGGCAGCAGTAGATCTCAGTGTCTCTGACAACAGGCCTTGCAGGTATATGTCCTTGTTCTCAATCAACGAGAACATACCAGTAGAAAAGTCATATCGAATATGTCCGATTGTTGCGTCAACTACCCCGTTGGCATACATCGGTGTCACTCTTTTCTTAAACGTCACTGC